>NC_053491.1:267436268-267736268 GCF_905171775.1 Rana temporaria | reverse complement strand
ACCCCATATCCATTCACTTAGGGTTGGGGGCCGGTATCTGGGGGCCCTAATGTTTCTAAAACTTTTGCCCGATGGCAACAGTTCAAGGGGCTGAACAGTGCAAGGTGTTTTTTCACCTTAATGCATAGGATGCATTAAGGTGCAAAAATAGGATTTTTTGTACTCACCGTAAAATCCTTTTCTCTGTCGTCCATGGACGGACACAGCTCCTTAAATCTTGACAAGTGGGTTATGTTCCTGTTCACAGGAGAGGACTAGGCAGAAACATTTTAGATAATTAAATACATGTTACTTTAATGGAGTTGAACAGCCCCGTCCAGGGTGCGGTCCCTCTGGACATAGCCCTCCTCCCTGCAGCATGCAGCCTCAGTTCGTAACAAGCAGTACAAACCTAAAAAGGAGGGGTGGGTGCTGTGTCCGTCCATGGATGACAGAGAAAAGGATTTTATGTTGAGTACAAAAAATCCTATTTTCTTTTATCGTCCATGGACGGACACAGCTCCTTAAATCTTGACAAGTGGGACGTCCCCAAGTAGTGTCAAAAAAACGAGGGGTGGGAACAGTATCAGTAAAAAGCAATTTAACTTCACCCCAAAACAAGCAGAGCTCCTCAGCGGAGGAGTTGAAACTTTAAACAGCCACCTGCAAAACCTTGCGGCCAAAGGAAACATCAGAAGATGCACTCACATCAACCAGACACCGACACAGTGAGTCAGACCTCCTAATCTGAGCCGTAGCAGACAGGTACACCCACAAATCATGTACCACGTCCAAAGTATGAAGTGCAACCCTCCTAGGAATGCGCGGGCCGAGGACATAAGGATGAAAGAACAATGTCCTCATTCAGGTGAAAGGCCCAAACCACCTTCGGAAGAAAGGAAGGTTGCGGGCGCAACACGGCCTTATCCTCACAGAGCATCAAACATGGCGACTTGCAAGACAAGGCCACCAACTCAGAAACCCTTCTGACAGACGTAATGGCCACCAAAAAAAGGCCACCTTCTGAGATAGTGTCAAGAGAGGAAACGCTCTGATGTTTCCAAAGGGAGGTTCCTGAAGAACCGAGAGCACCAGAGTCAAAGGGGAAGTATATGACGAACCCCCTGCACAAAGGTACCCACCAGAGAATGGGCCGCCAAAGGCCGCTGAAAGAACACAGCCAAGACTGAAAACTGTCCCTTAATGGTGCTTAATTTAAGCTTCTGATCCACTCCACGCTGTAAAAACAGCAGGACCCTGGATACAGAGTACGTCCGTGGACACCACCCCATCTCTTCGCACTGAGATGTAGGCCTTCCAGGTGCCATGGTAGATCTTCCTGGATAACTTCCGTGCCCTCAGCAAGGTTGAGATGACTGACCCCAGTCCCTAACACCTGGCGTTAAATAACCATGACGTTAAAGCCAGCAACTGTAAAGCAGGATGAAGTACAGGAACTTTAGACAGAAGGTCCTCCCACATTGGCAGCCGCCACTAGGCGCCCGAGATCAGCGCACCAAGGACACCGAGGCCAATCTGGAGCGATTAGAATTGGGATCCCCTCTGTCTCCACTCTGCGGAGCAGCCAAGAAAGCAACTTCAATGGGGGGGAAGGGCATAAAGTAGCCAATACTGACCCCACAGTGCCACCAAAGCGCCTGCTCAGGGATCTCTTGACCTGGCCACGAACTTCAACACCTTGCGGTTGAGACGAGAGGCCAGGAGATCCACGTCCGGTGTGCCCTACCTCCTGCAAGGGAGTTAAAACACCCCTGGATGCAATGACCATTCTCCCTGGTCCAGCATCTGGCGACTCAGGTAGTTCGCCTGCCAGTTTTGCACGCCCGGAATTTAGACGGCCGACGCACTACCTTCCGCACATCTTAGGATGTGAGCAACCTCGGACGTGTTCCCCCCTGATGGTTGACATAAGCCACCGCCGTGGCGTAGTCCGACTGAATCCTGATTGGGCGACCTTGCAACCTCCTAGACCACGAGGAGAGGCATAGCCTGATCGCCCGGAGTTCTAGGACAATGATCGGCAGACGGGATTTTTCTAGAGTCCATCGACCCTGGCCGACTGTACACCCCCAGACGCCCCCCAACCCGTGAGGTTGGCATCCATCGTAATCACCGTCCACTGGAAGGGAAGAAACTACTTCCCGGACCGAAGAGCCGGGGATCTCAGCCATCAATTGAGAGACTCTGACAAGGAGGCTTACCTGAATCTGGCGATCCAGAGACAAAGGAGATTTGTTCCGCCTGGACAGTATCTTCTTCTGCAAAACACGTGTGGAACTGGGCATACAGCACTGCCTCGGAGGCAACCCTCAGGCCCAGGACTCGCTTGTAAAAAACAGAGACAACCATTTGAGAGATGCCAACATCTTCAGCGCAGACTGAAGAGTCAGCAACTTCTCCAGGAGAAGAAAGACCTTCTATACCAAGGAGTGCAGAATCAACCCTAGGTACTCCAAATGCCGCGTCGGCACCAGGACCGACTTTTGAATGTTTAACACCCACCCAAAATCTCGGAGGGTCTGGCTGGCTATAAGCACATCTTCCCCTAATTGAGCCAGAAGCTGCTCTCAAAAAAAGTTCGTCCAAGTAGCCCACGATGGCAATGCCTCGCTGTGTCAGCAAAGCTAGGATCGGTGCGGGCACCCTGGTGAAAAGTCTCGTTGCCGACGCTAGACCAAAAGGAAAAGCCACAAACTGATAGTGGTCCTCCCCTATCGCGAAGCGCAGAAACCTCTGGTGACTTGCGCAAATTGGGACATGCAAGTATGTGTCCTTGATGTCCAAGGATGCCAGAAGGCCTACTACCGAACGAATGGATTCCATGCGGAACTGCCTTACTCTCACAAAGGCATTTAAGGCTTTGAGGTCCAAAATTGGACGGACCCCATCCTCCTTCGAAACCACAAACAGATTTGAATAAAAACCCTGAAACCAATCATCCTGGGGAACAGGTAAAAATACCCCACAACTTAGCAAGTCCTGCACCGCCCCTAAAAGGGCAGACCGAAGAGCCGGAAGGAGAGTGAGACTTGAGGGAAAGAATCTGTTCGGTGGAGAGGAGAGAAACTATCTTGTACCCCGAAGAGATCACCTTGCAGACCCACTGGTCGGAGAGCAGGGAGATCCACCAAGCTGTGAACCTGCAAAGCCGTCCCCCCACCCATGAGTCAGGCGGGGGCAAGACTTCATGCATTGGCAAACTTTGGTGTCGGTTTGTTCGGCTTTCGCACCCAGGGACATTTCTGTCCCCCAGCAGAGCCTTTGTCAGCCTGGGTTTACCCGCGGTCCCTGACTGACGAAAAATACCGCTTCTGAGTGGGAAAAGGACCCGCTAACGGCGGGGCTCCTTTCTCCTATGAATGAATTAATGACTTGTATAGTGCTACACATGCGAACTGAATCGCCTCGGCGCTTTTTGTAGCCAGTGTCTTCCTGGCTGGTGTGGTCACTTACCCCGTAGGATCTTTACACGCTTGGGACACAGTCGTACACACATATATACTGGGCCAATTTGGACAGGTTCTAATTAACCTACCAGCATGTCTTTTGAGTGTAGGAGGAAACCAGAGTACTCGGAGGAAACCCACGCAGACACAGGGAGAACATGCAAACTCCAGGCAGATGGTGTCGTGGATACGAACCAGCGACCCTTTTGCTGCTAGGTGAAAGTGCTAACCACTACACCACTGTGCTGTCCTGGTGGACTGTGGGAGGAGAGTGCTCTTACCCCCAGTGACATACTTGAAAATGTCATCCAGTGAGGTACCAAAAAAGCCTCCCACCCTTGAAAAGTAATTCTGCCAGGGCTTTTTGTGGATGCTTGGTCAGCAGACCAGCATTTCAGCCAAATCGGGCAGTGCAAAACCACTGCCGAAACAGAAGCTCTGGATATCGAGGTTCAGTGTAGCATCAGAGACATATACAAGGCCCTGGACCAGCTGGTCCGCCAGCCGAATAACTTCAGGAGGGAGTTGGTGCTCCTCCACAGTCTGGTGCAAAACCTTTTCACATTTAGCGAGTGTCTGAGACATCAGGGTTGCAGCCACAATAGACCGCAATGCAGACCCCAGCATGGCAAACATGGATCGGGTCAGTGCCTCGGACCTCCTATCAGTATGGTCCTTGAAGGCAGGGGTCCCTTCCATAGGGAGAGTGGTCACCCTATGTAACTGGGCAACCGGGGGGTCCACTACCGGAAGAAAAGCCCATTTTTTTCTTGAGGCTCTCAAAGGGGTACCGAACCGCAGAAGCACCAGCTGCCACCTCTGGCATGTTTGGGGAAGAAGAACCAGACACTGACTCCATAACCAGACGGCTCTCAGGGACCCATTCAAGACCTGAATAAAGCCCACCCTCCTTGCTGTGCTAACCGGGGGTTACCCAGGGGACTCGCCAACCACAGGAGGAGACTGTCCAGCGCTGCTGCCCGCTATCAGAACACTGCACGTGTGAGGAAAAAAGCTGCAAGGTAAAATCATGAGGAGATGTGTGCTGCACGCTGTAGAAGCCAGCACTAGAGGCCAAAAACACCTCTAAAATGGCCACCGGACACAGTGCACGGCCACAGTAAAATGGCCGACCACAATAGTAAGCAGCACCATAGCACGACCACAAAAAAATGGCGCTGGCACCACCAAAATGCTGCGATGTGGATAAGAGGGCCTAATGAGGCCTTTCCGAGTCAAAACACCCCCACAGAAATGCACAGGCTCAGACACCCCACAGTCCCCTGGTGAGAAAAGGAGCCCCCCCACAGGTCCACCCCGGCAGCGGAGCAACAGCGGGAAACATGACAGAGCAGGGAAAGGAGGATAGGACGACCCCCTCACCCCAGGAATGTCCCATACCGAACCCGCCGTGGCAGGAAGGACTGTACTTACCCGTCCATGCGAGGACTCGCTGACACATTCCTGTAAGGCATACAACTGTGTTGGAGTAGCTGTCGGCCCGGTCCACTGAGTGAGACAACACCACAGCCCAGTCATGTGTGGACCCTGGAGCAAAATCTCACCAGCCACCCTAGGAGTCATGGGGTATGTCGTGGCAGACCCAGCCTATTAGTAATAGTGTGCTCACGCTCGCTGGCCGGACTGAGGAGACTACAAGGATCTATAAATCCAGTCTGTCTCTCAGACAGTTAATAGATTTATTTATAATGATTCACTTTGCATTCACCCAAACATGCTCCTAGCGTATGTTATACAATTACCAGTTTGAGCATTTAATGCCTCATAAATGTGGTGACTATTGCCTAGAGAAGTGAACCCAAATGATTATACATAAGCTGTGCCAGATAAATGCTTAAATTACTAGATAAACTCTGATTGTATAGAATTTTTAAAACCGTTTTTACCATATGTATACATGATTTTTAGTCCTTAGATTATTGAGGCTGAATCTTTTCCACACAGCTATCAGAATTCTGTTTTAATTTTTGTCTCAAGTTACTGGTGCCCTCTAGGGCCCGCATAATGATGGTGCATGTATGGAATAAGTGTTTGGTATGCACTGAATGGAAAGGTATAAATAAAAAAAGAATGGTTTAACAAGCAACTCTTTGGAAAAAAAAAAAATCTACAGCAAATGTTTGCAGCAGCAAGTTCACATTTTAGAAAAGAGTAAGGCTAAATTATGACCATTTTTAAGACCTAAAAGATAACGATTGTCAAAAAAGGACCCGAGAAGCTGGCCACTGTCATTTGAAAAGTACAATATAGAGGGGGGTCCTTTTAGTATGACTTCAAGGATGACATGGGGGGAAAAAAAAGCCTATCCTTTAACTTTTATGTGATCAATGTCTTTAGCCATTCCCCTCTGGCCAGCTGCAGCCATGATCATGGTATCGCTGCATACTGTATGTACATTGATCGGGAACAACATACACCAGTGCCAGCCAGCTTACTGTGACCTCAATCAGTAACCCTTTGTGTAGTGTGAATAAACAGTGCAGCCAGACACGATTATTTATTTGCATAATTTTTATAACAAACTAAGAAAAAAGATTTTCTTTTTTAATTTTCAGTCTATTTCCTTTATACGGGGGAAGAAAGAAAAAACAGTGGTGACCGAATGCCACCAAAAGCTCTATATTAAAAAAAAAAAAAAAAAAACACACAATTTATTTGGGTACAGTGTGCTACATGACACATGAATTGTATGAAAGTATGAAAAATATGAAAAATTACCTGGACTGGAAGGGGATGTAAAAGTACGGTATTCACACCTATAGGAATGGAAATTCCTTCCATGAAAATTTAGAAACAATTACAGGAGCCCCTTATTGAAAAGTGGAAAGTTTCCAGTAATTTGTACCAGATTGTGACAAAAACGAATTATCTTGAGTTTTTATTATGGTAAGCTTTGGTTTAAAAAAAGATATAAGACAACACAGATATTGACAAGACCAAATTTATTGCACAAAAGTTGCCCACAAAATTGGGTACAGTTAATATGATACAATGCATATTATTGAAAATATTTACAAAAAAAACAGGAAGACTGCTCTGTACACATTATACACATGGTTCTAAATAATTTAAGCAAGGAAATAAACACCACCACTGTTTTACAGCAATCCCTAAGAGCGCATATATTACTCACACACACACGCAGACATACATAGGATGAGCTGATGTTTGCTGCCAGGGAGTTAAGACGTGAATTAAAAGATTTCATTGCCAAAATTTTGGTCAACAGCAGGGAAAATTGTAGAAAACATATTTAAGTACAAGGGAAGGATAAAAGGTACATTGTTTCTTTGTATTGAGAACACTTCAGTGCACAAATTATGTTATTTGTGGCAGCTTCAAAAGCATTAAATATATACAGTTTGTTTATTTTATTTTTTGTTGTGTGAGGGTTTTTTTTAAAAAAATGGTGAGCACATGAATTTCCTAGATGCTTCAATTAAAAAGCAATATGAATTATTTTTATAAGGTGATCATATATGGTAATAAAGTACCACCATCTCATTACAGGTGAAATATGCATTTACTGTACACATTACTTTTTTTGCTGGTATTCAGAATAGGCATTAAAACTGTTCTGCAAATGTGCACCAATTTCATGTGCAGTTATGCAAGCACTTCATCAAAAATGTATATTTAAAGGGGGTTGTGACAAGCCCATCTACTTGTGTCTTGGAGAGGATCCTAATGTCTGCCCTGCTTGTACATAACACAGCTGATCGCTTTTCCAAACCTCCTGGAGAGGTTATTATGGGTCACAGTATTTCACATAAAATAAAGATCATACTTTATTTTTTTTGAAACTCTCGTGACTGGATACACAGAAATTGAAATTAATTTGCAGATATTCAATATATGGATTTCACTTACATATTTAGCCTATTGCTTGGAGTTGCGATTTAACATCAAAATAAGGCATTTAACTGCAAGGCAGATAAAGTAGCAATACACAGTTTGGACAAATGTCATCCAAGTAAACAAATACATCTGTCATTTGTCAATTTTTTGCCTCCATCAAATTAATTAAAAATTGGGCATCCAATTATAAAACATAGGAGAAAAAGTGATCACATTTCACAAGAACAAAAATAGCAGCGAAAAACTAGTGATAAACTTTACCTCTGGCTGGTTTCTTAGGCTCTTAAGTACGTTGAGCTCCAAACATGAAGCACATCATGGATGTCACAACAGAGAAGGAGCATTTATGGAAAATCCAAGACTCATTGGGTATTAACAGCTGGCGATGCCCACGGAGCTAATCTTTGCAAATGCAGCTTTGAAAAAAATATATTTTCTTCATCAACCTAAATTTTACTGCTCTATTTTCTGGACTGATCAGCTAAATTTGATGATCTAATAGACATACCGGCAGTCTCCAGGTTACAAATAAGATAGGTTACATAGGTTTGTAAGTTGAATTTGTATGCAAGTTGGTACATTTTTTATTACGTTTAACTACAGACACATTTATTTTTTTTACGTTTTTTGGATAGCATAGGGAAGGGTTATAACACCCCTGTAAAAGTTGGTTTTGCGGTCTGTGCCCCTGTTCAGAAGATTAACTCACTTTTGTTCCCTGTGACAATATGATTTTAAAAAATTTGGGTTGTTGTGGAAAGAATGATTAGTGATAAAGCTTCAGTAGATACACCTTTTCCGATAACTCCTACAGGAGTAAATTTTCTCTCACTTCCTGTTGTCTCCCACCGTTTGCAAGTATGAATCATTTGTAAGTCACATGTTTGTAACTCGGGGGGCGCTTGGTATCCAGCTATCTGCCCTCAATGTTTTTAATTTGGATATATACCCACACACCCCTATGCTCAATTACTTGTACAGAAGGTTTTAGGTCTCTAAATATGTTATGCCATAGGTAATGTCATCACTCTTCAGATCATCTCTTACAGACTGGCATTCCATTTCATAGCTCACTTGACAAAACCAACATATTGGTTAGTAGAATTTTGATTTTTTTTCTTTTTATAAATCTATATACGTTATAATAAAAAAAGAGCAAAAACTTCCATAATGGTAATAAAAATTAATATCCCAATTATGAGCAATGCACATTTAATATATAACCAAGGTAATTTAAATGTTTGAAAAATAAAGGCTCACTAAATACAAAGCATAGTCTGCAATATACTCAAAACAGGAGCAACCAAACTAACCCTAATCTGGACAAATTAGAAATTTAAAGGGCAATCAAATTCTTATTCACAAAAATAAGAAATACACTATGTTAACCTCTATTGCAATGCGTGGTTCACATTCTAAAAATGGTTTGCTTTTCACAAATGTAGCTACAACAGAAATAAAAAAAGAAAGTTAAATAGGGTATTATGATGATTATGTTGAAATTCAAGAAGTACGGTAAAAATGTTTACAAATATAGGTCATACTGCTTTCATGCGTGCAGCAGCACGTACACTTGTGCATATATTATATGACTGTCTATAAATAAAACAGAGGAAAGGATATTGCAATACTAGCACTGGGGAATTATAAACAGTATTATTGCATAGATCCTTTCCTTGGAGCAGGTCTATATGTAGAAATCTTATATAGTGCACTCAAGCCCCAGCATAAAGGAGCAGAAATTAAACCAATGTCCCAGTTTAGTAAGTGGAACTCATTATGGGAGCAAGATTTTTACTGAAGGCCACGTGTAGTACATGAAAAGGGGGATTTCTTTAGTGAGGTGGTCTCCAACCTCTGTGTGTTAGCCATGTTCAAATATCACAAATTAGAATTAGCCAGGGTCTGAAATACATTACTCTGCATTATGCTTCAGTCAAGTTGAAGCGGTGACATATTCTGATGGATATCATTTAGATGCATTTAATTTCCAATAGATCTCGTAATTAACATCAAAGTGGATGAAAACCCTCACATAAACTCAGTAAAGTGAACAACCAGATGATACAGAGGGATGAAAAAGCTCCCTATATAAGTTTTACATGTATATCTGCTGTCTTCATCTTTATATAATGTTTGCACATCGTGCTAGTAGATTTTCTTTTCCTGGTTAGCACTGCAGTGAAGCCTGGGCATACAGTCAAGACAGCTGATTGGAGGAAAGGCACACACCCCCTCTCCTCATAGGCAGAGACTTTCAGCCCTGTTTGTTGAATCTTTCGGCACACTACTAATTTATAGCATCCTCCCCAACACAGAACTCTGGATGCTTTTATCATATGTGTCGGAGAATTTGTCAGGAGTTATCAGGCTGAGAACGGAGCAGGAGACAGCTTTGGGACATGGAGAGATAACAAAACACTGCAGATATATGTGCCTAGCTCAGATTTCATGAATCGGGTTTACATCCACTTTTAATGATTTAGAGGTTTAAATGATGATCAGTTGTGCACAGAGAAAAGGTATTTCGATATAAAAAGAGAAAATTAACAAAGAATTCTAAAAGTAAACAGGAGCTCAAATTCTTCATTGCTGCTAAAGAAAGTATTGGGAGAGCTAGATCTTAGGGAGAAAGGTTATAACAGACATTGAGGATCCAATCTGTCAAAAAATGCAGGTTGCTTGCTTGCCATGCTGACCTTCTTGCTTCATTATTGCGTCACTCACCTGAGGCAAGTATGCGGATTTCAAACTTTCCTGATGTGCATATTTTTTTTTTACCAGAAAGTAATAAAGTCAGTCAGCTAGCATTTTCTAGACATCAGCAATTGCATCCCCTGTACTAATCTGACAATAGGTTTGCTTTAACACATTTAACATTTTTGTAAAAAGTAGGGTTAAAAGCAGAGTTCCAATCAAAAGTGGAACCTCCGCTTATCTGCTTCCTCCCCCCTCTGCAGCAACATTTGGCACCTTTCATGGGGGAGGGGGGAAAGGGTACCCGTTTTTGACAGGCATCCTTCCCTACCTCCAGGAGAAGGTGCTGTGGTGCCATCCCTTTGGAGGTTCGCCCTCCTTCCTCCACGCTTTGCACAGTAGGGAACCAGCTATGAAGCTGAAAGGCTTCACCGCCCGTTTCCCTTAGTGGTGAAGGCAGCGGCAGCACCAGACAGCAGATCCGAAAAATCGGCTGGGGAGCACACATTACGGGCTTCCTGGACAGGTAAGTGTTCATATACTAAAAGTCAGCAGCTACAGTATTTGTAGCTGCTGACTTTATTTTTTTTAGTAGCCATAGGCATCCTTTCAAACACCAATGTGACATACCTGCAAAGCAGGGAAATGTTCTCTTACCAACTATAGTTCACTTGGAAGATATTTTAGTTTTTAACGTGCAGGAATTGTGCAGACTTGTAAAAATTGGGAACGCTCAGAAATATTTCAGTAGCACTCTATGAAATAATCTGTGCATATTTAAAATATGAGAAAATATGTGAATTCCGGAAACAAAAAAGTCCCTAAAAAGTTCAAAAACTGCAGAAGGATTTACATGGTGAGGTCCCTCTAGAGTAACATCGGTAAAATAGAAAGACCCCTAAAGTCAACATATATGTAAAAATGGGGAGACAGGAACAGTGGATGAACTATTGAGTTTATGCATTGATAATTGTGTTCCATAACTTTCCTGTATTTTTGCGAGAGATTGGCACACTAATATGAGGTAGTACAACATGCTAAATTAAATTTCATTAAAATGTTGCTGCTGTCCACAAAAAGCATGGCTGTCATTTTGTAGGGTCTGCAAATTATTTCAGGAATTTCAGTCTAAGTGAAAAGTGATACACAATAACAAATGGCTGGCTGTATTGTGTGTAAGGACATGGGCACTTCAACATTAAAGAGGCACTGGTCTTTTACCATTCAGGGTGACTGTCTGCAGACAGCTTACCCCTGGGCTTATATACACATGCCCCACCAAACAACTGGAGCCCTGGCTAAGAGAGTGGGACTTCCCACACTTGCTTTTGGATGCCACAGGAGGAAGTGGCGAGGGAGCACACCTCTGATTGGCTTCAGTACACTATTTTTGCTCTTTTAATGCCTTCCTAAAGTCCAGCACAGTTCATTGAAGTCACTGAACAGTAACTTGTAGGTTTATAAAATGTGACATTTCAAAGGGTTTGATATGAAATGTAGTATACAATGCCAATGGGTACAAAAAATACAGGTAAAAAAGCACTGCTCTCATAGAAGTCACCTGACAGAATTAGTGATTTTAGATGTTTTGTTAGTATAAAGCAAACATTTAAAGTCATCCTCAACATTTGTTCAATTCCTCTTAGTCTATTTACAATATAATCAAAAATTATCCCCTCAAAAAAAAAAAAAGTCTCCATCTTCAAAATTTGGAACAGGAGTCTGAAATGTTGCTGTAAAAAGAACTCAAAATCGTGTTACTCTGAAAATGAGTACATTTTTCTTTTTGAGATTTCTGTTCAACAGTCTTCAATACTTTTAGCAGTATGACTCTCACACATACAGGAGTGAACCTTCTCCTCATCTGTGATTATCTTCAGGATTTGACAGATCACAAAGCCAGATCAGTCATTGTTACCAGATTCTGAATAAACTACAGTCTTTTTTGTACTTCTGGCAATTCAGTCCATCTAATGCATCTTCCATTACAGAAGGATCTGAGCAACATATGGAGAGTGGGTGCTGGCAACAGCGGCAAGCAAGGGAAGATCACTTGATTCAATTCTGCAAAGAAACAGACACAAATCACTAAAGAGAAATCTGACCCTCCAAGCTCCATCTCAAATTTAAGGGCTTGTGTATATAGGCATAATAAAATACAGATATCTAGAGAGGATCTTTCTGGTAAAAATTGCATTTAATGGTCCATAAACTGTTTCTGCTTAGAGGCCAATATAGGCAGGGAGAGATCTTGGGGATTGGAGCCCTAGAAGGCAGAGGACAGGCAGATCAGTAGCACACAGAGAGGTTCACTGATAGAGGGCAGAGAGCTGTATAGGAAGGCACAGAAAAGCAGGGGGAGAGCTGCAAGGATGAGAGATGAAGTAAGAGCAGTGGGGATCATAGCACAGAAAAGAGCAGGAGGAAAGTCAGAGCAGTGAGGATCATAGAAAAGAGAGGGGCGGGAGGAAAGCCTCAGGGGAGTTGGGGGAGGCACATGAAAGAGAGGGTGAGCAGTGGGCATCAGAAGGCACACAGCAGGGGACCTGGTCTGCAGCACAGACTGAGTCGGAATAATTGTCACAGAACGGCACATTTCAGGGTGGCTGGCGATAGTGAAAAGGGTGGGGTGGACACATTTGTAATGACCGATCAGGGTCAGTCACTCCAAAGAAGCTCAGGGATCAAACTTTGGCCCAGAGTCAGGGGAGTTTTTATACACATGACGTTTGGGGTGCCATTCGTGATGATTCCACCCACGATTCCCAATCACCCAACTGTGAATGGGACTTAACTGTTAAAGTGGTTGTAAACCCTTAAAAGAAAAAAAAAATTAAAGAAAAGAAAAAAAAAAAACCTGCAAGACAAAGGCATAATGAGCCAGTATGCATAGCATACTAGCTCATTATGTATTACTTACCTTAGATCGAAGCCCCCGCAGCCGTCCTCAACCCCCTCCGGCCGTGGACGTCTCTCCCGGAGCTTACATCCAGGTATTACGGCTTCGACGCTGTAATTGACCGGAGCCGAGATGAGATCACTCCCACGCATGTGCGCGGGAACCGCTGGTAACGGCACATTTAACTGAAGCAACGGCATGACGTGCCATTGCTTCAGTGAGTATGCGCCAATCACTACAGCACATGCAGACACAAGGGGATAATCTCCTAAACCTGCACGATCCAGGGTAGCTACAGGTAAGCCTTAATATAGGCTTACCTGTAGCATAGTTATAAAAATGGGTTTACAACCACTTTAAGCATTGCTTTTCAGTTGATGAATGAGAAAAGCTCTAGGCAATCTTACCCTAGCACCATGCTTAGCTCCTTTACGTGGACTCTTGTTTGTCCTTTTAGGTATTCAGACAACATTCGACTCTTGAAGTACAGCTCCTGTAGCCTGTCCTCCAGGTGCATGATACACTAGAGAAAAACAAACCACTGTAAATATTTTTGACCAAAGCGCTATTACACATGATAATCACAGGGCTTATCAGTTGGGAGGGTAAAGGCAGACTTGGGGAGGTAATCTTGTATACTTTATCCTGTTTCAATCATAAGTTTTCAGGAAGAATATTAGTAAATCATTGTTTTATCAAGAGCAGAATACTTGGATATTTGTGACATCATATGACTGCAGAAATCTGTAGGGGAAAGGGAATATCCGCTCCAGGTGGGAACCCAGACAAACATCCACCATTGCAGACAACTCAGGTGCAGGCAAAGCAGGAACAAAGCAGTTGGGTTTTATTTTACGTTGCTGTGACTTGTAGTGCTGTCCTTTTTTCAATAAAGGCTATAATTTGTTCGGTGTGCGGCTGTCCAGAGACAATCTTTGTTCCTGCTTTGCAGAAATCTGTAGCCAGAAAAAAAACACTGACATTTAAAGGAAACCAACATCCCAATTAAGTAAAATGAAACTCTTTAGCATAAACCTCTGCCCAGGCTATGCACACTAATTGATTTATAAATAAACAGTAAACCAGGGGTAGGCAACCTCGGCCCTCCAGCTGTTTTGAAACGACAAGTCCCATGAGACATTGCAAGACCCTAACAATCATAGGCATGACTCCTAGAGGCAGAGACATGACGGTATTTGTAGTTTCACCACAGCTGGAGGGCCAAGGTTGCCTACCCCTGCAGGAAACATATGCTCATTCACCCCCACAGCTACAAGTGTTGTGGAAAAATGCAACCCTCTGAATTCTCAACATAGTTTTTTTCCCCCCACTTATTTTACAAGAAAATCCCGGTAGGCTGTCAAGCCCTCAAATGTAAACGCACAGCAGTTTTCTAAGCTGCCAATAACTGACTAAAAACAGACTTTAGAGTGGTGATATTTCAGAATCTTTTGAAATTACTTCACATTACACACATCTAAAAAGGGTCAGGGTTGGCCTGTTTTTATGGCATTTTACTGCTTTGCTAGGAATATATAACCACCACAGAAGTAGTTCTGAATGATCTAAGAGTGTGCAGATTATTGCACTCACAGTCCATTAACATGTCCTCCAGTTTTCGAACTGAAAGCCCATATGAAGATACTGGCGAAGAGCTGGAGGAAGTGCCTGCAGGTACCCAACAATGCACTCAAGATCCACTAATCGCAGGTGCAATGCCTTTAACGGCCTTTCAGAAAAAATAATAAATGCACATTTTTTCCTACAAAAATATGTGCATTTATTAATTTTTCCTTAAAGGTAACCTTAGCCATTAAGGTAGCATTAGATCTATGGAAGGCCTAAATAGCAATTAAAAAATGTAATTTCTATATAGAGAAATGTAGATTCTTTAGCTCTAAATCCTCTAAGTTTGTGAGCTATATTAAAATGTATCAAATGTGAGTTAATCATAGTGTGAAAAAATTGCAATCAAAATCAATCAGCTACAGGGCTGGTGACTACAAAGCATTCAAAAAAATGTTTCATAGGACCACAATGCTTTTTATTTACAGGGAAAGATCCATAATGCCATCCGTGATGTCACTTCTTGTTCGCTTTATGATCTATGTTGCAAGGTATTATTAGATAGGAGGCTTTGTCAGTTATATTCTAGGAAAAATATCTAGGGTTGCATGAATCCTGTGTTGGAAAAAGTTAAAGGAAAGCGCATATCTCTAATCTTTCGTCATACACAAATTAAAAAGGTAGGAAAAAATTATATATGTATTATTTTGTACGTGTGCCAACTGACAAAGAAACAATCAGTCTATAATTTTAATTGTAGGTTTATTTTAACAGTGAGAGACAGAAACGCATTTCAAAAAAGTTATAAATTGATTTGTATTTTAAGGAGTGAAATAAGCATCTGATCCCCTATCAATCAGCAAGATTTCTGGCTCACAGTCTTCTGTACAGGTAATGAGCTGAGACTAGGAGCACGCTCTTAAAGGCAGCGCTTTTAATCTCAGCTAGTTACAGTGCTTTGAAAAGTATTCATACCCCTTGAAATTTTCCACATTTTGTCATGTTATTACCAAAAACGTAAATGTATTTTATTGGTATTTTATGTGATAGAAAAGCACAAAGTGGGACATAATTATGAAGCGGAAGAGAAATGATAAATGGTTTTCAATTTTTTTTCACAAATATCTGAAAAGTGTAGCGTGCGTTTGTATTCAGACCCCTTTACTCTGATACCTTTAACTAAAACCTAGTGGAACCAATTGCCTTCAGAAGTCACCTAATTAGTAAATAGAGTCCACCTGTGTGTAATTTAATCTCAGTATAAATTCAGCTGTTCTGTGAAGCCCTCATAGGTTTGTTGGAGAACCTTGGTGAACAGCATCACGAAGACCAAGGAACACACCAGACAGGACAGGTAAAGTTGTGGAGAAGTTTAAAGCAGGGTTAGGTTATAAAAAAAATATCCCAAGCTTTGAACATCTCATGGAGCGCTGTTCAATCCATCAAGTGAAAATGGAAAGAGTATGCTACAACTGCAAACCTACCACGACACGGCCATCCACCTAAACCAGTGTTTCTCAACCTTTTTCCAGTCGGGGCGCCCTTGAAAAATATTTTCAGTCTTGAGGCACCCCTGTCCAAGATATGGTTCACGTCGCTGTGTGTTGCGGAACACGCGCAAAATCGCGCTCGTTCTTGACACACAGACAAATGCTCTGCTATTTAGGGGTGCCATTAATTCTTAATGGTGCACCATCCATTGGCAAACATGGGTTGCTTTTGTTGTGGCACAATTTAAAAAAAGGGTCAGGGACTTCTTTCCCCGCATTACTGCGGGTAGGGAATTGAATGGGCTGCCCTACACGCAGCACGCATTCCACACAGAACCAAGAGCTTGTTCACATGTCAGGCTGGAGGGGCAGTAAAACCACATGGTTGAGCTGTTTTTACCACCCCCAACTTTTGCCCCTTTAGCTGCAGAGGCAACAGCTGGGGGTGTAAACATGCTGTGGCTGCAGCTGGAGGTATACCCAGGGTGATTGGGGCTGCACTGCAACTACCCCGCAAACTGTGTGCATTGCATTTACGGGCTTAAAACAGGTGGTAAGGAGGCAAGATATGCCTCTTTACTGGCTGACAAATGCCCCTGTAAAGCGATTTGAACACAAATTGCTTTTCAGTGGAGCAGCAGTCCTTGCACAGTGTGTGTGTTTGTACGTGTGTCTGTTTGTGTGCATGCGCATCTGTCTGTATGTATGTTACTTTTAATCTGACCCCCTTATTCCTGTACCATCAGAACTACTTTTGTCACACACACACTAACAGACATGTGTACACATGCACACATACACTGAAAGAAGAACTGTCAGAGCTGCACAACAACCAATCAGATCCAGAGTGCTGTAGCCATGAATGGAGGATGTGGGGTGGCAGTGACTGTGACAGCTGGTTATTCATAGTAGAGCCCTCCCTCACCACCTTACCCTTGGCCTCGCAGTCAGCGCAGTACTTGTTGTCCTCCTCCCTCAGCATACGAGACAGGATGGCCTGGTGCTGCTCATTCAGCTTCAGGGCCTTTTCCCTCTCTGAGCGGGTGGCCATGTCTGCGGGCAGGGGAGCAGTGTTGGTCACGGTGGCTCTACTCTTTCTTCTTCCCCCTCAGGGAAAAGCGCGCCAGGCAGAGTTCAGGACGGTACCCACGGCTCTCACGTCACAGAAGCAGTGCGTGCGTCCGACCCTCCCATAGCAACCGATGACGTATTCGGTTGGCAAGACGCGGTCGGGAGGCCCGCACAGCCAGCACAGCTTCCCGAGTGCCGGGAAGGGAGTTTTACACAGCGGACCGGCACCGCTGTAAAGACAAATGCCCAGCAGTAATGTTACAATATTTGGGGTCATTTTGCCGCGGCACACCTGGGGACTCCTCACGGCACACCAGTGTGCCGCGGCACACTGGTTGAGAAACGTTGACCTAAACCAACAGGCAGGGCAAGGAGCTTGTTAATCAGAGAAGCAGCCAAGAGGCCCATGATATCTCTGGAGGAGCTGCAGCGATCCACAGCTCAGGTAGGAGAATCTATCCACAAGACAACTATTAGTCATGCACATCACAAATCCGGCCTTTATGCAAGAGTGGCAAGAAGAAAGCCATTGCTGAAAGACAATAAAAGTCTCATTTGTAGTTTGCGAGAAGCCATGTGAGGGACAAACATGTGGAAGAAGGTGCTCTGGTCAGATGAGACCAAAGTTGAACTTTTATGGCCTGAAAGCAAATCAATACAGAACTTATTTGAAATGTATTTTTCTGGATTTTTTTTGCTGTTATTCTGTCCTTTACTGTTAAAATATACTTTTTTCCAGGACACACGTCAAGATATAATGGTGGGTGGCGATTGGGGGCGCAGCTTTGAGACCAAAGAAAAAGAAAATATAAATTTCTAACATTATTTAATTTTATACAAGCAAAATACAAAAGATGAAGGAAAGTTTACTTACAAAATTTGCTGACAGATTGTGTTTGTAAAGTTGGAGGGTGGAATGAAGCAGGCCGGAGACCAGGCTGGATACCAGCACTTCCTTGCCTAGCTTATTGTCTGTTGTCCTTCTCTGGCTACTAGCAACTTGTACAGACCACTTGTCTACGTCTGCGATAATGCAGACAGCCTCCGCAATGGGCTCATCCAAAACTGGATGCTACACAATAATGAGAGAACAAAACACATCGGTAAGTAAATGACATTTAAAAGACGTAAATCATGAGTAATAATGTTTACTGTATTTGACATATGCTATGCCTACATACCTGTACAGCATGTGAAAGATCTGACATTAGGCACTGCCTCAACTTCTCCTCACTTGCTATTCCTTGCAGAACAAAGTCTGGTACGTAAGATGCACAGTAGCCTGCTAGTAAGGATCTTCCAAAGTTAGCAATATTAGGCTTCACACAATTGACTTCCACCAGCTTTGACCTAAATGAAGATTAACATACGGGAAACGTACTTAGAAATATTTTTCTGTGTAAGAGAGATTATATATATATATATATATATATATATATATATATATATATATATGTATTAGTTAATATCTTATGGTAACACTAAACTCTGGTTTAAAAAAAAAAAATATTGAAGTATGTAGGTTTTCTTAGTAAAAAAAAAAAAAAAAAAAAAAGTACCTTCTACTGTTTCTTTCCCTTTTTTTCACATCTCTGATCCTACTTTCTGTTACAGGACAGGCTATATTTGTTCTCCATGCTGCCACTGTATGTAGGTGTGTAATCAGTATGTGCAGTATGAATAGAGCAGTGTAAATTACCGCAACTAACGTCCACTGCTCATTCCAAGCAAATGGGAGTAGGGGGGGGGGGGGGATGTTCTTGAGCTTGACTTTACAAAGAGGCAGAAATATAAGGATATTTAGTGTCACTTTATTATGGCAGGGGTGCTTGCATGTTATCTTGATCCGATTATTTGCATTAAAATTGCCCTTAATGAAAAGCATAGAAACTATCTGACCAGTGGCGGCCCGTCCATAGGGGGCGCTCGGGCGTCGCCCCCCCAAGCTGTAAAAAATAAATAAATAAATTGAAAAAAAAAATGTCACTTTAAGTGTGATCAGGCGCCGGACATGCGGCGGTCTATGGGAAGCCGATTTGCCCGTGTTTAGGGCATGTGCAGGGCGCAAGATGTGCGCCCGCACACACTCCCACTGTCCTGTGATTTGCTAGCATGCCCACTAGCCGTCATGGGATTGGCGCAGCGCAGACCGGAGGAGAGGTCAGTGCCACTGCCAGTATATCACTTCCGGTATTCTGCGCGTGTGGGGGCGTCATGGAGGAGCAGCGCCAACCAGAAGGTAAGTGTTATGACCGGCTCCATCCCCCGCATACACAATTGTCTGCCAGTGCCAGCCCCGCCTCACCACTGAGCCCCGCAGCCGCTAGCACTGCCAGTCAGCCAGCCAGCCTCGCCACCCCCAGCGTCAGCAGCGGCCCCCCCCCCACTCGGCCAGCAGTTCACTCCGAGTCCCGCCGCCTCACTCAGCTCCGGAGCATCAGCGTCCACCTCTGAATGGAGTGAATGCACTCTCTCTCTCTCACCAGCAGCACCCCCCCCCCTCAGCTCCGGAGCATCAGCGTCCACCTCTGAATGGAGTGAATGCACTCTTTCTCTCTCACACCAGCAGCACCCCCCCCCCCCCTCAGCTCCGGAACATCAGCGTCCACCTCTGAGTGGAGTGAATGCACTCTCTCTCTCTCACCAGCACCCACCCATCAGCTCCGGAGCATCAGCTTCCACCTCTGAATGGAGTGAATGCACTCTCTCTCTCACCAGCAGCACCCCCCCCCTCAGCTCTGGAGCATCAGCGTCCACCTCTGAATGGAGTGAATGCACTCTCTCTCTCTCACCGTGCTGCTGGAGAGAGAGAGAGTGCATTCACTCCATTCAGGCTGCAGCAACTCCGTCTGAGGTGGCATAAGAAACCTAAGAAATCACTCAGCTAATGGGGTCTCTAAGGGGGGGGGGCTGCTAATATTAAGGGACTCGCCCCCCAGCACTGACCCAATCCTCCCCCCCCCGGCACTGACACAGATCCCATCCTCCCCCCCAGCACTGACACAGATCCCATCCTCCCCCCAAGCACTGACAATTTGTCCGTAGTCTTTACAGCACATGTGCAGGAATAATGATCAGATTTTACTACCGTGGGCGAAGTACCCATGGTAGTAAAATCCAATCGTTAAGGCTCCTTTCACACTTGTGCGACTTGAAAGTCACGTTATTTTGCCATGATTTGAAGCAATGTCTGTGTAATCTTGAGGTCTCTGCCTCAAGTCCCATCAAAGTCGGACGAAAGTAGTACAGGGACTAGTCGCACAGTATCTTGTGCAGTATGTGGGCAGTCGCACAGTATCTCGTGCAGTATGTCGGCAGTCGCACAGTATCTCGTGCAGTATGTCGGCAGTCGCACAGTATCTCGTGCAGTATGTCGGCAGTCGCACAGTATCTCGTGCAGTATGTCGGCAGTCGCACAGTATCTCGTGCAGTATGTCGGCAGTCGCACAGTATCTCGTGCAGTATGTCGGCAGTCGCACAGTATCTCGTGCAGTATGTCGGCAGTCGCACAGTATCTCGTGCAGTATGTCGGCAGTCGCACAGTATCTCGTGCAGTATGTCGGCAGTCTCACGGTAATCTCGTGCAGTATGTCGGCAGTCTCACGGTAATCTCGTGCAGTATGTCGGCAGTCTCTGGTAATCTTGTGCAGTATGTCGGCAGTCTCTGGTAATCTCGTGCAGTATGTCGGCAGTCTCTGGTAATCTCGTGCAGTATGTCGGCAGTCTCTGGTAATCTCGTGCAGTATGTCGGCAGTCTCTGGTAATCTCGTGCAGTATGTCGGCAGTCTCTGGTAATCTCGTGCAGTATGTCGGCAGTCTCTGGTAATCTCGTGCAGTATGTCGGCAGTCTCTGGTAATCTCATGCAGTATGTCGGCAGTCTCTGGTAATCTCGTGCAGTATGTCGGCAGTGTCTGGTAATCTCGTGCAGTATGTCGGCAGTCTCTGGTAATCTTGTGCAGTATGTCACAGTATCTGGTAATCTCATGCAGTATGTCCACAGTCTCTGGTAATCTTGTGCAGTATGTCCGCAATCTCTAGTAATTACTAACAGTGTAATTTTTTAGTTTGTTTGCGCCGATCTTTAAGGCTGCGTTATATACCATGATTTGTGATGCTGGGGCTATATACTCTGTGTTGTGATGCTGCGCTGTATACTCCTGACACTAAGTGGAAGCAAGTGAAATACAGGGGACGGAGTGGGTGGATTCTATCATGGGTGTGGCTTATGATAAGTGGGAGGGGCCAAATGTGGAGTCTTGCGCCCCCCTATCCTAAAACTTCACCAGCT
This sequence comes from Rana temporaria, assembly GCF_905171775.1. Classification (NCBI taxonomy): domain Eukaryota; kingdom Metazoa; phylum Chordata; class Amphibia; order Anura; family Ranidae; genus Rana; species Rana temporaria. The sequence continues at coordinate 267,714,931 of NC_053491.1, read as the reverse complement.
GCCACTGTATCTGACCAATGAAAATACTCTGAACCATTATCAGTTACTTTAATCTGTCATTGTTGCCATGCTCACAAAACAAGAGCTGACCTATTATAAGCTTCAAAAGGGTAGTATACAGGCATACCCCGCTTTAAGTACACTCACTTTACATACACTCGCGAGGACATACCCGCGAGAGTATGTAAAGGGCCTCACAAGTACTGTACAGACATTTTGCAGCCACAATAGAAGGAGCTGAAGCTCAGAGAGCATAGCCTGCCTTGTTCCAGTGTGCCCCCGACACCCCCACTACAGCTTCTGAGACCTCAACTACAGCCCCCTGATCCCCCACTACACCCTAGAAGTGAAAAATGGTATTGTTTTTACTTTAAGTACATTTTCGTTTTACATACATGCTCTGGTCCCATTGTGTACTTAAAAGTGGGGTATGCCTGTACATGAAAAAAATGTACATATCTGCAATAGCAAAATCTGTTCCTTCACTGTGTGGCATAAAAAGGATCCAAAGGCTAAAGCTGGTCATACACTAGTAGAATTTCATTGAATTTTTTCTGTTTCAATAACACTCATTCGATTTTCTAATCATTAGTTTGGTCAAAACGTTGCTCATTTTGAACCACAGTGCTGAGAAAATTTGAAGGAGTGGGATAGATTTTTTTCCCCCCCAACAAATTTCTAGCAGTGTATGTGGTAATAACAGTGTAAGCATTTTCGAAGTACATTAGTCAAGTCAAAACGTACAGAGAATTTTCCTACGAAATGTTTGTACATACATTTGAAAAACTGCTCACGGATGAGCCACTTAAGGTATAGAACAATGAAGTAATAGTATATCTGTTTTTACTATATTTATTGTTTGTACATGTGAAGCTTAAAACGTTTTATATAAAAATGGGCATTAAAAAAAATGGAAATAATGTACACTCAAAAGAAACTATTTCACAGGTTATATCTCATATATACTGTATCTGCATTAGCCAAGGAGATAAAAAAAAAAAAAGAAACTACATGAATGTTAGGTGCTTATGTACATACCCTGGGAAAGCAATCTCCTCTTCTTCAATCCAGTCTACTTGTTCCGCCCCGTAGTAGTTAATACTTGGTGCATGAAGCTCGTGACCTGTGTCCTCACTCTCACTGTCACCAAGGGCACTATCTGAACTCTCGTTCCTCGGAATGTCCCAGTCAGTGCCCACCACAACCTTATTCTCAGATTTCTCTTTATCCCCATGGGGGACAGATACAGAGACTTTGTCTCTTTGGTCCTGTTCAACACAACAGTTTTTGCATAAATTTGGAAGAACAGAAGTGTTTACATTACTAGGTGCTTTATCCGTTTCACACAGTCTTTGTGTGCACCCTGTATTCTTTTGTTTTGCCTGTGGAATATCATCAATGATTTTTGCCTCAATAGAACCATCTTCTGGAAAGTACTCATCAAACATGCTAATGTTCTCTTGATGAAAAGGATTCCAGTTTTGAAGCTTGCTTGCCACCCTGGAAAGCTTCTCACTCGGCATACTACTTTTTTGGTCCTCGGCACTCTGCGTTGCTACACTGATAGAATCAGAAATACGTGTCCTCTGTTCCTGCACCGGTTTCAGATGGTGCTTCTGGATTTGATCCACTACATTTTGGCTTTTTATTTCTATATCAGAGTCTGGGGACATAGAATCGCCAATCTGAAACTTCACCTTGTTAAGAAGCTGACCAGCACCGCAAGGCATTGCTGCAGTTGGGATCTTATCTGGAGGTTTCTTCTCTATGCAGATTTCATTAGTTCTCATACCTTTTACTGCTAGACCTTCCTCATGCAAGTTCTCATTTTCCACCACTTGAACCGATGGCTCTAGGCATCCAACCGGCAAGGAGCATTTCTCTAGTGGGGCTGCCCGAATGTTAATGACAGTCTCTATTTTTGTTTCCAGGCAAGTCCTTGATTTGTCTTTGTAGACTTCAGTATAACCAACAACTTCTTGGCTTCCATTGGTATCTGCTTCCAATGACTCTTTCACTGACCTTGGAGGGACCTCCTTTTCCTCTTGCGATTCCTGCTGGTCAGTAATGGGGCACTGGCAGCAGCAACATTTATTTTCAGAAGTCCTGGTTTCATTTGAATCATTGTTTATCAGGCAACCCTTATTCTTGTGCATTGTAATGAGCACATAGTCAGACTCCTCCACTTCACCCTTCTGCAGCATTGTAGTGATCACTGTACCAGGCATAACGATGGCTTCATCCTCTCCATTCTCCAGGAGGTGGGTCTCTTGAAGTTCTGAACACCTTATAAAGTAGGTGAGGAAATAAAGTAGCCTTTGCACAAGATCTTGCCTTTTCCCAATGACAACTGTTCTTGCTAATCGCACTGGTGACCCAATAGCTCCATATAAATCTCCTACATAAAGAAAACAGATATATTGTATTACTCTAAAAGAAATATCATGCAAAGTATAGGTCTGGCCTATGTTTATTAAATTGCTTTCCAACTAAAGGCCCTCTTGGGTGCGTAGTTGGTGATTTTATATTCTTAACATTTTTGGAGGGTTGGTGCAAAAAGCGAGCGGACACAATGCAAATCAAAGCACTGTGTAACTACTGCTACCATATAATCATTGCCTGTGTTTCTTTAATTTGTTAGAGGAGGTAAGCGCACTGGTGACATATTGGCATAAGCAAAAACTAAAAAATTATATTCTTTAATTTTCTAAGAAAAAAAGTTCTATTTACTAAACAAAATTTAATGAACAGCGCATTGGGAGATTGCATTTGGGGACCAACTATCACATTTATGATAAATTCTTTCCATTGCTCTATAAAGAGCAGATATTATATGTAGAAAACGTCAGACTAAAATACTACAAAATGTCCATTACTACTGAGCACAACCCAATAGATATATTACATCTAAAAAAGTGAGTTTTCTTACCCCGTCTCACTTGTGGATTTTTGCAGAACAGCACCATGACTTGCCAACTGAAAGCCACAAGTCTGCAGTGGGGACATGCACATTTGATAGTTTTCTATCGAATAAACTAACACAAATATAAGGAAGCAGTTTTGGACTGCTCTTGACACACCTCACACCATTCTGTACATTATATACTCCTCTGCATTCAGGACTGCGCAATAAATACTACTAGCGCTCTGTATGCCATTCTGTACACACATGTTCTTTGTGCACTCGAGCCCCCCGCCCCTCTGATTTCAAACTTCTCACTCTGTGTTGAGTTGTTTTTTTCTTGCATTTTAAATGGAAAAGGAAATACTTTTCTATAATACATACACTAACCAAGATAGGATGAATCAACCACTTTGGGATAGAGACGCTGCTCAAACATAGGCTGTAAGAAACAAGCCAGCAATAGGTCAAGTAGGTTCCTCATCTGATAGCACTGCAGGTCTTTATGATTTTTTATGATTTGTAATTATGCCACAGGAATACAACTCAATTATACACCCTACTTTTACTATAGGCTAGTACTTATAAGGATACATTTTTGGAAGGTAATACATGGAAATGGATATACTTTAAAAAAAATAAGTAGTTTAATAACGATTTACCGATTTTTCTTTTCTGCCATATTCAAAAACAACCATAGATGGCAGCATAGCTCACAAAATCAATACAACCATGCCACACCCAACAAAGCTCCTAAACCGACAGTACAATCTTCAGCTCTTAGTTGCTCTCAGAAATCTAATCTCTTTGCTGTAATGCATTTGAGCTTGTAAGTTGCTATTTTATATTTTAAATCTCTCTCATTTATATATATATATATATATATATATATATATATATATATATATATATATATATATATATATATCCATCTGGTTCTAAGTGTATACTCACTGTGCTGCAACTCCCTTGTAAAAATATATATATATATATATATATATATATATATATATATATATATATATATACACATACATACATACATACATACATACATACATACATACATACATACACACACACACACACACACACACACACACCGCTCAAAACAAATTAAAAGGAACACTTTAAAAACAAATCATGCTGGATATCTATACTGATATGGACTGGGTAATGTGTTAGGAATGAAAGGATGCCACATAGTTTGCTGGAAATAAAAATGATCAACCTACAGAGGGCCAAATTAAAAGGAACCTGAAAACAAAAGTGAAAAAGTGCAGCAAGCTAGTCAATTTCATTGCAGCAACTCAAAAATGGTACTCAGTAGTTTGTATGGCCCCCCATGTCCTTGTATTTATGCCTAACATTGGGGCATGCTCCCAAGACGGATGGTGTCCTGGGGTATTTCCTCCCAGATCTGGACCAGAGCATCACTGAGCTCCTGAACTGACTGAGGTGCAACCTGGCGGCAGCGGATGAACCGAAACATAATGTCCCAGAGGTGTTTTATTGAATTTAGGTCAGGCGAGCGTATAAGCCATTAAGTGGTATCAGTTCCTTCATCCTCCAGAAACTGGCTGCATACTCTCGCAACATGAGGTCGCGCACCAGGAGAAACCCAGGACCCACTGCACTAGTGTAGGGTCTGACAATGGGTCCAAGGATTTCATCCCGATACCTAATGGCAGTCAGGGTGCCATTGTCCAGCCTGTAGAGGTCTGTGCGTCCCTCCACAAATGAGCCACCAAACCGGTCATGCTAAACAATGTTACAGGTAGCACAACATTCTCCACGGCTCCAGACCCTTCCACGTATGTCAGATGTGCTCAGGGTGAACCTGCTCTAATTCGTGAAAAAAACAGGTCACCAGTGGCAGACCTGCCAATTCTGGTGTTCAATGGCAAATGCCAAATCGAGCTTCACAGAGCTGGGCAGTGAGCACAAGGTCCACTAGAGGACGTCTGACCCTCAGGCCACCCTCACAAAGTCTGTTTCTGATTGGTCAGGTATTCACACTAGTGGCCTGCTGGCGCTATATTTGTAGGGCTCTGGCAGTGCTCATTCTGTTCGGCCTTGCACAAAGCAGCAGATATCGGTCCTGTCAATGGGTTAACCACTTGCCGACCTGCTCGCGCTGATATAGTCGGCAGAATGGCTTTCCTGCACAGACTGTGAAAGCAGAATAGCGGGCGCATACGTGCCGCAGGAGCATGCAAGGGGACTCTATATCCTGTGGCGGCCCGCAATCGTAGCAAGGAAAGGCAGAACAGAGAATTTTTTTAGCACCGATCATTGTAATAATGTTACTGGTACACAAGTGTAATTTGGAGCTAGATTTGTCCGCCACAATGTCGCAGCCCCGCTAAAAATTTGCAGATCACTGCCATTACCAGTAAAAAATAAATAAAAAAATAAATAAAAGTCCCTTAATCAATCCCGTCGTTTGTAGACGCGATAACTTTTGCGCAAACCAATCAATATATGTCTATTGAGATTTTTTTTTTACCAAAAATATGTAGAAGAATATATATCAGCCTAAACTAATGAATAAATTCATATTTTTTAAAAATATATTTTTGGGGGGATATGTATTATAGCAGAAAGTGAACAAAAAAAAACAAAAAAAAAATGCTCTGGTCATTAAGGGGGTAAAACCTTCCAGAACTGAAGTGGTTAAGGACCTTCTACGGCTCTGTCCAGCTCTCCTAGAGTAACTGCCTGTCTCCTGAAATCTCCTCCGTGCTCGAGACCCGTCTGGCAATGGCACATGTTGATGTGCCATCCTTGAGTTGGACTGCCTGTGCAACCTTCATAGGGTACAGGTATCGCCTCATGCTACCAGTAGTGGCACTGACCCTAGCCAAATGCAAAACGAGTGAAAACCAGTCAAATAAATAAATATATACACACACTATCTCACAGAAGTACACCCCTCACATTTTAGTAAATATATTATATCCTTTCATGTGACAACACTAAAGAAATGACACATTGCTACAATGTAAAGTAGTGAGTGTACAGCTTGTATAACAGTCTAAACCACAGCCATTACTGTGTAAACCGCTGGCAACAAAAGTGAGTACACACCTAAGTGAAAATGCCCAAAAATGTTGTGTGGCTACCAATTTTTTTCCAGCTGCTTTAACCCTCGTGGGCATGAGATCACCAGAGCTTCACAAGGTGCCACTGGAGTCCTCTTCCACTCCTCCATAACGGCATCACCAAGCTTGTGGACGTTAGAGACCTTGCGCTCATCCACCTTCCGTTTGAGGATGCCCCACAGATGCTCAATATGGTTTAGTTCTGAAGACATGCTTGGCCACTCCATCACCTTTACCCTCAGCTTCTTTAGCAAGGCAGTGGTCGTCTTGGAGGTGTGTTTGGGGATGATATCATGTTAAGATACTGCCCTGCAGCCCAGTGTCCAAAGGGGGGGGGGGGGGGGGGGGATGATCATGCTCTGCTTTAGTATGTCACAGTACATGTAGGCATTTCGGGTTCCCTCAATGAACTGTAGCTCCCCTGCACCGGCATCACTCATGCAGCCCCAGACCATGAGACTTCCACCACCATGCTTGACTGTAGGCAAGACAAACTTGTCTTTGCATTCCTCACCTGACACGCTTAACACCATCTGAACCAAACCAGTTTATCTTGGTCTCATCAGACCACAGGACATGGTTCCAGTAATCCATGTCCTTAGTCTGCTTGTCTTCAGCAAACTGTTAGTGGGCTTTCTTGTGCATCTTCCTTCTGGGATAACAGCAATGCAGACCAATTTGATGCAGCGTATGATCTGAGCACCGTCAGGCTGACCGGCCCCACCTCTTCAACCTCTGAAGCAATGCTGGCAGCACTCATACGTCTATTTCCCAAATAGAGTGCATGCGCACTCAACTTCTTTGGTCGACCATGGCAAGGCCTGTTCTGAGTAGAACCTGTCCTGTTAAACCGCTGTATGGTCTTGGCCACTGTGCTGCAGCTCAGTTTCAGAGTCTTGGCAATCTTCGTATAGCCTAGGCCATCTTTATGTAGGGCAACATTTTTTTTTTTCAGATCCTTTAGGGAGTTCTTTGCCATGAGGTGCCATGTTTAACTTCCAGTGACCAGCATTAGAGCGTAAGAGCGATAACACCAAATTTAACACACCTGCTCCCCATTCACACCTGAGACCTTGTGACACTAACAAGTCATATGACACAAGTGAGAGAAAATGGCCAATTTGGACATTTTCACTTAGGGGTGTACTCACTTTTGTTGCCAGCGGTTTAGACATTAATATACAAACAATTGGATAATATGGCACATTCTGAAAGGGGCTACTGACATAAAAAGGGGGTGGTCTGGGTAATACATATGAGCATTAAAAGTCCATGGCTGTGTGTTGAGTTATTTTGAGGGGACAGCAAATTTGCACTGTTATACAAGCTGTACACTCACTACTTTACATTGTAGCAAAGTATAATTTCTTTAGTGTTGTCACATGATATAATAAAATATTTACAAAAATGTGAGGGGTGTACACACTTATGTGAGATACTGTACACAAACTTTATTTTCTGTACAATACTATCAGAGGTAACATTTCATATTTTTTTTATGTTCTAGTTTAGATGTCATGGTGAATTTTGCAGTAGTGCCTGATTATTCAGAGGGGCTGAAGATCTTGTCACTGGATGCAGGAGAGTTACACGTGAGAAGCAGAAATACCTGTTCAGGACTTACCTAGCTGTGCCCAAAGAGGGTTGTATGGGTGGGTCTTTGCCAACATATTCACACTTTGTGATGAGTGCTTTTCTAGGAAGATTTTAATTGGTGGCTGCCCATTGGGCATGACTGTTGGTACCCAGGCAAGATGATTGGTGAGGAGAGCTGTAAGGAGTGCTGGAAGGAACCTGAAAAATAAGGAAAAGGTCACAAACATTTTCAAACCAATTTTTTCCCCTGATTACCAATTAAAAATATGAAAAAGTTAAAGATATCAAACTTGGGACTGCGCGCACACACACTTATACGCAAAGGTTTTAAATGAATAGCCCTGTGCTCAGTATAAATCAAAATCAAATACCTGCCTTTTTTTTTTTTATATATAGCTGGAATTTTAATAGTTCCTTGACCAAATCCTCCACTACTCTGACAATCCAGATGTACAGCCTACGCTTTTGTTTGTGTTACAATCGCTTAAAAGTATATACAGATTTTAATAGGTGTTTGATTATGGCTTACCATACAGTGTGAACCCATTTGTTTCCCCTAAAGGATAAAAACAGCCATTTCTGAGTTTGCCAACTGTATTTAGTAATGCAATCTGTGCACAATGAGTTAATATTTGAAGAACAAAAACCCCAGGGCTTTCATTTAGTGGTGCTAAGAACAGGATTATGATCTGAAATTGCTATGCTAACTACTGTAGAGGAGCAGGGGAATACACGACATGTGGAGAGCAAACTAATGATAAATATGACCACCACTTCAGCGGATCTAACCATCTATAGAAGAATTAATTGCCATTCAGCAGAAGAAAACACTGACTTATATCAATTGTTACAAACGTTTTTATTATGCTTTAACTGCCTCTTTTGGTGGCAGAGTGACAGATCTAATCCAATTAAAGAAACAGAAAAGTCCATAAACAAAAAAAAAATGCATTCCACCAAAAACGTCGTCATTGAAGATGAGCTGTGCTGGCAGGCAAAGTCCGCTGAATCAGCAAACTGCCACCTTTTTGCGATTTAGACAACCAATAGAAAGGAAGAGGGGGTAGGCTGAAGTTTGATTGCCAGCAAATAGTCAGAACTGCCTACAAACAGATTTATATTCAAAGAATAAAAGTAGATGTGGTAAAAAAAAAAAATGCACAAATGTAAAAACAACCATGTTGTGCACTTGCAATTTTTTGCTAATAGTGTTCCTAATTACCAGCACTCATTAATTTATAAAAAGAAACCATGTGTGAGACAGAGACACAGAGAGAGGGATGCGACTATGGAACTGACACTTGGCACACAATCTCTCCTAGTGTCACATGGTTATCTAGCCTGCCCTGCCTCTACACTGGAAGATAATATGCTTGGTCTAAAAGAGTATACAGGATTTAGTAGCAAAAATAAGCAAGCTTGATTGATAGACTACTTATTATACCCACTTAAATCCTGGATGCCTGACAAACAAATGGCGCTGAAAAAAAAGTATCACTGTGTAAACATAGCCAGATTTATTTTTAACTTCATCTATATACTGAAAACATAATTGTTTTTAGTTTTAGAGTGGGTAAGGATCAGACAGGCAATACTGCATTCAGAAGCTCAGCAAAAGAGATTCTTTCACTTCCCATCTGGGAGAAAAGTTAGGGAAAGAAATCTCTCTCTAGCAGGAAGTAAACCCATTTCAGCTTTTGTCATCCGTTATTGTTTATTGTTCTCGTCCTGTAAGTGCCATTCACACTGGGGCAGCACGACTTGCCACTCAACTCTGCAAGGCGATCTGCACACGACTTCAGAGGAGACTTGCAAAACGACTTCTGTATTGAAGTCAATGCACCTCACCCCAAAGTAGTACAGGAACCTTTTTCTAAGTCGGAGCGACTTGAGTCGCTCCTATTAGAACGGTTCCATAGTACAAAACAGAGCATGACTTGTCAGGCAGCTAAGTCGCCTGACAAGTCGCCCCTGTGTGAACTGGCACTAAAGGTTGTGCCCAGAACAGAAAAGGGAGGATAAAACCTTACAGGGTTCTAACCTTTCCCCATTCTATCCAAACCTTAAAAAAAAATATTGGGTGTAGATACCCTTAAATTTCCCAGTTGTAACTTTGTATTTGTATAACCAACTAAAACTTTCAGATCTCGGAAAACATTATACATTTGGCCAAAGGCACATAGGGATAGAATGCCATATTTTAGCTGCATATCCCATTTCATATTTTAATTCTATTGCGTGAATTACAAAATCTAGTAAGGGCTAGTTCACACCATAGAAACGCAGTCCGCATGCGATCCAAATGCTTTCCTCTATGTGTGTCTCCGACACATTTTTGGTGCATTTTTGATGCAGTCCAATGCATTTTCACCTCTTTTCTTAACCTCAAAAAGTGTGCTCAAGTGCTTTTTTGATGCAATTTACAGCGTTCCGGTATAGTCCAGTGCAGGAAAAATGCAACATGTTCTACTTTTTTTTCTGGAACTGGAATGCACTGGAACTACAAGCATTGGTGTGAACTACGCCATTGAAAACCATATAACCTACTTTCCATGCATTTTTGATGCAGAAATAAACGCTCTGAACTGCATATGGTGTGAACAGGCACTAAAAGAGCAGTAGTAATATCTTCTGAGCCCTGACCACCGTTGTACCACTGGGAGTCTTAAGCTTACCTTATTTGCAATGCAAGGAATTTGTAAAAGGTAAACATCCCGTGAAGTATATATAATAGTTGAAATAAGACAAACGGCAACACAGCAAGTGCTGCAATCAATCATAAAATCTACTCTTCACAGTAGGAATACAATGCACTGCTGAATGCTGACATCTTCTTTGCTATAATGATTTGGTGCACATAAGTGCTCTTTGCAATAGATACATTTTAAAAACAGCCACTCTTTTCCCCCAGCACTATTTGGCTGTTTAGACTGGGGTTGTCATGCAGGTCACAGTGTAGATTAAAATACTCTGGACTTTAGCTATTTACCACGTGGCATACTGGGAAAACCTTTAGAGCTGGAGCTCCTCCCATGTCTAAAAATAACTACCAAACCGTAATAATGAAAACGCTTTATATTTTGTACCCTCACTCTTTACCTCATAAGAAATAAGACAATTAATCAACTGTAGCTAAACACTGAGGGTGAACTGGCACTTGAAATGGCGTTGGGAGCATTGGGTGTTTTTTCTGTCTGAAAGCTCCTTTTTTATCAGCCTTTAAAACGCTCATCTACAAAGATGACTCAATGCCCAAATGTGCATGTATACATAGGCCAACATTGCTTCTACAGACTAAAAAACAAATGCCAATAACTTGAATAAGCAACATGTTTTATACCCGGTGTGCATGAGACCCAATTCATGACTTTTTAGTAGTACTTACTGGAAGCTGCCCATACATTAGTCATTCAACCAGCAGAAAAACTCTTGCTGAACTTTCCTGCTGTCAGTAAACATTGATCAGTGCTGCAGTCTGTAGCCTGCTGAGCTAATCTATCGGCTACAATCCGACAGGGTAGTTTGACCACTTGCCGCACGCCAATGTACGTCGGCAGAATGGCATGGTTGCGCATATTAGCGTACAGGTACGTCCTTTTTAATATGCACAGCCGTGGGTCGCGCTCGCGACCTTGTGACTGTGCCCACGAGACACGCAGACCCGATCGCCGCCGGTGTCCCACAATCGGGTCACAGAGCTGAAGAATGGGGTAGAGTCAAGTGTAAACAAACCTCTCCCCGTGCTTCCTAGTTTGACTGTCGCTGATCGTCTGGTCCCTGTCATAGGAAACGACAATCAGTGACGTGACACACCAAGCCACACCCCCACAGAGTAAACATCACTCATTAGGTTACACTTACCCCCCCTTCAGCACCCCCTACAGGTTAACCCCTTCACTGCCAGTGTAATTTTCACAGTAATCAGTGCATTTTTATAGCACTGATCGCTGTAAAATGAACAATGATCCCAAAATAGTGTCAAAAGTGTCGCAGTCACGATAAAAACTAGGGTTGTCCAGATACCGATACTAGTATCGGTATCGGTACCGATACCGAGTATTTGCGGGAGTACTCGTACTCGCGCAAATGCTCCCGATACCTAAATAGAATACTTTTTTTGTATTTATCAACATGTTCTATGAAAATTCTTTGAGTTTTTTACTACTGCGTGACAAGCAAATAAAACATTTTTATTCATTTTTACTCATTTTTATTCTTTTATAATGTCTTGAGTTAGAGTTCTTCATAATTCTCAAGAAAATATCCTTAGTCTGTATTGTGGTTTGAAAACTGTCACATGACATTTAAAAAAAGTATCGGTATTCGGTATCGGCGACTACATGAAAAAAAGTATCGGTACTTGTACTCGGTCCTAAAAAAGTGGTATCGGGACAACCCTAATAAAAACAATGCTGATCGCCGCCATTACTAGTTTTTTTTATAAAAATGGCATAAAACTACCCCCCCCCCCTATTTTGTAGATGCTATAATTTTTGCGCAGACCATTCAATAAAAGCTTATTGCGATTTTTTTTTAACAAAAATATGTAGAAGAATACGTATCGGCCTAAACTGAGGGAAACATTTTTTTTATATACATTTTTTGGGGATGTTCATTAAAGCAAAAAGTATTGCATTTTTTTCCAAATTGTTGCTCTACTTTTGTTTATAGCGCAAAAAATAAAAAATGCAGAGGTAATCAAATACCACCAAAAGAAAGCTCTATTTGTGGGGGAAAAAAGGACGTCAATTTTGTTTGAGAGCCACGTTGCACGATCGCGCAATTATCAGTTAAAGCGAGGTAGTGCCAAATCGCAAAAAGGGGTTTGGTCCTTTAGCAACACAACGGTCCGGGTCTTAAGTGGTTAACAAGTGTCGATCGGGAATCAACTTCTGTTCAACCAAGGTGACCATACAAGGATATAAAATTCGGTCCATTCCTGTTAAATTGGCCAGATTTTGATTAGTGTAGGGCCAGCTTAAAAGAGGAGCTCCAGCCATATTTGTGTTTATTAAAAGTCAGCAGCTACAAAAACTGTTGCTACTGACTTATAACAGACAGTCACCTGTCCCAGAATTCAGCAATATGCTCACCGCAGTTGTCCCTTCCCTCCATCTTCTGTCCCCGGCGCCAACATGTCAACTGTGGGCACCCGACTGACAGCTTGCAACTTTACAGCTGGGTGTCCCCACGCATTGTGAATGAACCTGCAGTCTTCTGGGACTTGTAATGTGTCCCAGATGACTGCGTGGAAAGAGGTGGGGGTGTGCTTGGAATGGAGAACTTGCCTAGGTGATCTGAGCGGAATTGAGAGCGGAATTGAGAGCGGGTATCTGTCAAAACCAAGTAACTTGCTTCCCCAAACCAAAAAGTGCCATTTTTAGAAGGAGGGCTTAAAGCGAAACTTCCCCTTTTGGGTAGAGCTTGGCTTTAAGGCACTACAGTAATAAAAGATAAAGCCAAACAGGATTATCAGGTATTAAGTTCTCTTTAAAAAGACTACAGACAAGGAACAAAGGTGAATACTTACCTTTTCTGCTACCTGCACAGCCACACCTCCTCTGTTGAGAAGAATCATCCTCTTTTCAGAAAACATCATCAATTGTTGATCTCCTGATCTTAATCTGCACTCAGTGTTTGTTCCTGCTAACCCTCCATGTCACTACATTTAAAAGTTCCTAGATACCACTGTTCTTTTAGGAATTGTTCACTTTAATGTTAGCCTTTTGAAGAGTGATCTACAGTGGTTTGCTCTTCAGAGGGCATTTTACTGGCAGTGAGGAGACAGTATGTAATCTCCTCTCCACCGGCTTTAACCTCCAAAACCTTCAGCACTGCGCCGTAACCTTGTCCATTGCATGTGGTTGCAGTCTGCCCCCATTCAGTAAGATGGGCTGCATTCAATGGATGATACTGCATGTTTTTACCGCTCCTCAACCGTGTGAAGGAAGACTTACATGCGCCTCAGGATTTTGACCTTTTTCCAGCTCCTGCCTCTTATAACTAGATTACATGGATGGAGTCTTAGAACAGAAGAGTTGCCTAGTAATAACCTGCACCTTTGGGAATACGGAAGATGCTTACCAGCCAAACAGCACTGTGAAATGTAAACAAAGTAGGTCTAGGCAAAAAGCTGCCAAATGCCTATTGTAATTTTTTAATTCAAATTTGAACACAAATTATATATATATATATATATATATATATATATATATACACATATATATATACATATACACACACACTTCTGGAGCTGTAACAATGTACTGTAAATACGTACTGATTCTTTGATGTGTATTCCATGAGGAAGGCAAACTCCTTCATAAATCGCTGACAAAGGTGATTTTTCTCTGGTGATCCAGACATCATTGTTAGCCAAACAGGTTCAGATATTCTGGGCATGGTGTACAGATTACAGATCGTTGTCCTGTATATGGTAAAAACACAGAAATAATTAAGACTTTTTTCTATTAGAATATATAAGAATAGTACAGAAACAACTATGTAAATAATTCATTATACAAACTAAAATAATCAAACGGGCATAATCAATTTTTACCACAGGAGTTTGCAGAATGTTTGGAATTTACGTGAATCAAGTAATTCTTAAAGAGGAAGTAAAAGTCTTCCTCATTATTTGTACCTACAGGTAAGCCTATAATAAGGTTTACTTGTAGGTATTGTAAATATCTCCTAAACTTGCACCATTTAGGACATATTTACTATATACACTACCGCGGTCGTCATCGGTGTATGCGCACTGAAGGAACGGCCCGCTCGTAACATTTCTTTCAAGAGCCTTTGTCTTGCTGTTTTTTTCCTTTTTGGATAACCGTTTTGTTTAAATGCATACAAGCAGACCATTCTAAGCACCCCTATCATAGGTGAATGGTTTGTCTTAACCCTCTACCTGCTGAAAAGCTTGGCCTGTTAAAGTAAAAAAAAAAAAAAAGAAAAAGTAAAACAGACTGGCTGGGTTCAAATAAAAGGAGAAGACACATAAAACTAATGCAGTCATCACATTTAAGGATTTGTACTCCACAAAATAAACATTTTTGGGGGTTAGATGCACTTTAAGTTAACAAATCAAAAGGTATAACCTAAAGCTGAACGTTTGCATTCACATTTTTTTAAGCAGAAATCATTTTATTGCAGAAGAAACTTTTCTGCAATAAAAGTATCTTATTTGCTTGCCAGAAAATATTCAGATTGTACACTAAGCCATAATTGCACAGTCACAGCATCTTACAGATGCCAGGATGAATGAACTCCCATGCACATAGAGCGCAGTTACATCATCACAAGCCTAAATGGTGGCCGAACAAGCCAAACCTGGAAGCAGATCGCAGGAAGGGAGCTGGCATGCGTCACACTGCTGTAGAGGAGGGGAGTACCGGTCACTTTATCTCCCCCTAAACTCCAGACTTTATTAATCAATGGACTAAAGCAGTACGAGACTACTACTAAAATAACAAATCACATATGTGCAAGTGCCTCTTTTTTTTTTTTGTTTTTTTTTTTGTCCCCTCATGAATACTTTTTTTTTTAGTGAACCAAAATGGAAGGAGAAAAATAAATCAATCAACCTAAGCCTGGTGTCATAAGATGCCATAATTTACCTTAGTCATACTTACCCCCCCTGCCACAGCTATCTTAAATTCTTATGCAAGTTCCAACATTGTGACTGCTGCCAAGTCACAGCACTGAGGCCTGACCATAAGTACCCAGTATAGAGAAGGTGTGGGTGGGGTGAAGTGTTTTTGTGGACTGGGTAGCAGATTCAGGCAGTAGGGAAAGGTAATCTAAGGAACACCATGGTGCCCACTAAGCAGCATCCGACTTACTTCAGGTTTCCTTTCTCAATAAAAATGTCTTTAATACTATTTTTCGATGAACTCCAGATCGGCAGAACTACTTGATGTTTTTAAACATGGAACTGTTAAAATCTTTAAATACAACTGAACACTTACCTATTTTCCTGGCTATGAAAAAGCAGTTAAATGTACCCGAGACCCTTAAACTGTGTCCACCCTCACCTATATCCCATTGACAGACAGAGGAGATTTATTGCTGCATGTCACATCTGGACTTATTGCTCCCAATTAAAGCCTGGGTTCACACTTGTGTGGTGCGGGAAACTGCATGAGATTTACACAAGAATTGCACTGCATTTTGTATGGTTCAAATCGCACTCCCTTTTTTGCCACACCTAAATCAGATTGCATGGGTTTTCACACCCATGCGATCAGATTCTGCCAATAGCACTGCATTTTTGTTTTTCATTGTGAACCTAGGCTAAATGAAAAGGAGAAATTGACACGAAAAAAAAAAAAAAAATTCCAGGTTTTTCTGTAAACAATAGCTTGTTTTTATACATAAAGCATTTTAGATTTTCATTTTTTTTTGTGGAATCCTGTTCTGGGGAATACTGGCTATTCAAAGTATTATTCTCCTTCGTGTCCATGATTTCAGAAGTATACGATTCATCAGAGGGCTTAAAGTAGAACTATAGGCAAAACACCTTTTTCTTCATTTTGAATAACATAAAAAAGAGGGTTATTATCTCCTGACTAATTGTTATTTTTTTCATCTGTGCCCAATTGGGGAAATTTATCTTCACTTCCTGCCCCATAGGCAGAATAGGAAGTGAGAAGAAATCCCTACAAATTATGGGATACCATTGGGCCCTCCTAGATCATCAGAACTAGTTTCCCCATTGAATATTTCTCCTGTTGCTGTGGACAACCACAATTTTTATTTTTATTTTTACTTTTTTTGATAATGGTAAACAGAACAAAGAGAGGGTGAATCTCCCTAATGGGGCAGAGGTAGCAATAAAAACCCAACATGTTTTAAATCCTCTTCACTCTGCCCAAAACAAAAAAAAGTTTTGCCTTTAGTTACATTTTAATTGATTTTGGTTCTTGGAAATGATTATTATAACAAATGGTTAAACAGCAAGTCAGAGCTCCAGAATTATACAACTTTATCACTTGTGAAGCACATGTGAATAGTGGCAAAGTGAAAAGAAAAAACACACAGAGATCGCTGTGTGGATTGAGGAAAAATTTTCCATTACACACACATACTCTTTTTGAGCTCTTCCTGGTATCATTCCAAGTAAGAGGATATAGTAAGTTCTGGCCAGGCATTCATAGTATGTGCATTGGAAAATTACTCCCATCAACTGATGACACAAACATGCAACTACAAACCATTTTACTCTACAATAAAGCTCCATTCATACTATAACAGCTCTTGAACTCATGCAAAACTCCCCATTTTTTTCACACGTACATAAAACGTGCAATAAAACACAATTCTGAACTTTTTACTAAGTTCTTTACTAGAACTGAATGAAATGATCAATCTCAGCGTAGATCATAACACTGTACCATGTTGCTCAGTTGTCTTCCTCTGATATTCTGGGTTTAGTATTGGCTCTGTACCAAGTGACATGCTATATCCTGCTGATGGACTCTGTCCCTTCAACAGCCACTTCCTGCAGCAGCTAGAGTCTACAGCTCTGATGGTGGGTGGAATTGAATACATCCTAATTAGCATTCAGTCACACCTACAGGAAGAGTCCAAACTAAAGATGGGCTCAAGCCTGAGCCCGTCAGGAAGCTTACACTATGCAGAATTCAAGTCTTGCCCAGTTAAATATGCCGACCAATGTGAACAGGGAAAGCCCCACCCCTCAGATCCCTCCCTCCCAGAGCCCTGCACTCTGTGAAGTGATTAATTTACATATGAAGGAACACCTTTATAACAACCTCCCATAGTTCTTCCTCTGTAGTCTTCCAGTAAGCCATTCTTAAACCTCAGTACACAGCGCTCAATTAAGTTATCCTGATCCAATTATCTTCGATTGTGATACAACAAATATTACCCACAAATTAACTGTGAAAACCAAACTTCATCATGTATATAAAGTGCTCCAGTACATAAAACATTTTAAACATCAAAAAAAGTGCAAAAATTCATTGTTTCTATTCCATTATTGAACAGTCCATATACAAAGTCTTATTGCGTTCCTCTGCAAATCAATCAGTGATGTCACTTTACAAGGTGCTCTGTGCTTAAAGTACAAATTAAATATATATATTTCTGTATACCTTTTTCAATCTTTGGTTTAGTAAATATACCCTTTTTGTGTAAATGCATATTGCATACTTTCTTGCAGATTGCTTTAGATATGTTTTTAAATAGATTTTTTTTATAATTGGAAGTTGCAGCACAGCAATATCAGCTTATATTACATAGTCTGTGTGACAACTTAACAGCACTGTGCCATACTCCTCACTAACATGACAAACACTTTAAAGAGGGCCTACACTTAAATTAGAAGGCTACTCTGTTCTGTAATTCCCGTACATTGCAGCTAGCTAATGGTACAAATTGAGCTCTATGTATGGCTGCCCTATAAAAAAAAAAACACATTTTGAAGTAAAGACACGCAATTTCAGCAATTCTATTTTCAGTTGTCACTTTAATGAACCATTATACATTTAAGAATATTTCCAGTATACAACAGAGGTAAAGATACAATATTAAGCTATATAAAAACTGTACAATTTTATTTCACATAAAAATAAAAACATTGTTGTAGGAAAAGGCACTCTTTGGGAAAAATGCAAAACCACAATAACATTTTGTTATTAGAAAAGGACTCAATCCCTGGATTGGGAAAAGCTTCGAATAAATTGGCCTCCTATGTCTTAAGGAGCTATTCCTGCATGTTGGTTGTCCAACTCCCCTCCACCTCAGGCCCAGGTTATTCAAACTATAAATGATATCCGCAGAATGGAGCATATGACAGCTATGCTATGGTAGGGGATGCTGTTGATAGATTTGATATATATGGGTTTCCTGGAACCGCTCTATATATGGCTCTTCCCATTGATATTTCTACTAACATCCTGCACTTATTTTTATTCAATTTGTGAAGGTTCTACCCCCAACTCCCCCTGTGGTTTTGTTAGGGTTTTTGAATGCCACCTATTACCATCTTCTCCCCTCTTTGTACCTCCTTGCCCCCGCCTTTGTTGCCTATCCAACCCCCCCCCCCCCCCTTTTAATGATGGACATAGCCTCTTAATGTATGGTAGCTTTTTCTGTTTGATGATCAACCTATATTGACTCTTATCTATGTTTTTTTTAATTATTTTATTCACTTCTGTTTATATTTCGTTTAATACCACTGTTATCATTTTCAATTGCTTATTTATTTTTCTAATTGATATTTGAAAATACTGCTTGAATTGTACTCTAAATATTTTTCAATAAAAATACAATTAAAAAAAGAAAAAGGGCTAATTGTTATTTTTGCAAAGTCAGAGCTCACAGGCCACCAACATAAAAACATCTGAAATTTAAGTAGAGACTCTGAAATGACAGCTGCACATTATACTTTAACTGCTCTTAAGTATTTTAGCTTAAAAATAAAACATTTCAGCAAGTGGCAAAACCAATATAAAACATAATTATTAAAAACACTCCCCTGCGTTTATTTTTATCCTTTCCTATATGGTCAGTCATTACAAACCTGAACAAATGCTTTATATGTAAACCAACTACTTGTGAAATCCATTACTCTAGAAGCTGTTAAAATGTGTTTGCAACGAGCAAATAGACTGAGTCTTGTGATACATTATTTACTATTCTGGTAACCCTGGCTGAATCTGCTGCTGATAGTGTTGCCTCCTGAACAGATCAGATTGCACTGGCTGCTGTCCAGCAGACATGTGACTGCAATAAAGGAAACCCTCCATAGCAGAAATGAGTGTATTAAAGGCTCACAGACCAAGGGCACAGCATAGACAGTGTACAACGCTCACACCCTATTCCCTCTTAATACAGACATCATTTACCAGTACAACTGTTTTGCATTAACAAAGCATACCGTTTATTTTAATTGTCATTTGAGATCTATTTACTAGTCACTTCTGCTAAAACTTTCTGTGGGAATTATCATACCGAACAATCCATAAGCTTATATATGTGTGTGTATATATATATATATATATATATATATATATATATATATATATATATATATATATATATATATATATATATATATATATATATATATAAAAACTCCCCAAGACGATTAATAAAGCTTGACTATAGGGACAGTAAATATCTCCTAAACGTGCACCGGAGATATGATATATTTACTGAATGAACGGCATTTGTGCCGTAAACAGTGACCCCCGCACACATGTGCTAGCATGCAGTTCATACTAGCACATTATGACTAAGGCTTCATGTACACGGGACGTTCAACCTCTCCTGAACAATTTAACTTGACAGCTAGAAATGGGCATCTAAAAACTTCAGTTTAGCCGCGTTTAGCCATGTTTGCATCTAGAAGCGTTTGAATTTTTAAAAACATTTTTGGGGTTAAAATGAAAAAGGTCTAAACGAAACACTGCTAAACTCGATTTACCACGTTTGGCACTTGAAATGCCTCTAAACACAGCTTCTGAATGCATTTTTTGGGGGTTCCAAAAAAAGCCTCTAAACTCAACTGCCTAGAAACTACTATAAACGACCCTGTGTACATGTACTGATAACAGAGGAGGGTTCAGGAGCAGTTGAAAAAATAATGCCCAACTGCTCCGAAATGTCCGTCTACCAGCAGCAGTGTACATGAGGCCCTAAACGGGCCGGGGCCCAATTTGTTTATTTTTTGCTGCAGTTTACTACCGCTTTAACCAGGATTCTTTAAAACCCTAGGGTTCCTCTAGAGCGGGGGTCAGCAAGCTGTAGATCGCAGACAGGTGACTGGTAGATTGTGATCTGGGCTTGCTGACCTGCCATTGCAGTGCATCAAACAGAGTGCAATGTAGCGGGACTACTTGTAAAGTTGGATCTGTAGTAGGTAGCAAGAGCCGCATAAGCCGATGTCTCCTCTGTAGTGCTGGCTCCTGTCCCATGCGGAGTAATACCAACTGCACTCCACCTATTATCCTGGCTAGCGCTCTCCAGAGTGGTGTCAGCAGCAGGAAAGATGAGATCTTCAGGTCGGTCATTGTGAAGCAACAAACTGGACATAATAGTATAGGGCTGCTTTTACACTGATGCGATGCCGAATGCCAGGAAGGGCTCATTCACAAGTGCACTAGGCACTGATGCTTCTCTGAAAAGGGATCAGAGTGTGTTTGCCCCCAGGTGATGAGGAAGTGATAAGTTGACTCCTCACCACCTGAATTAAACCCATGATTGCCATGCAATGCATGCATTTGCAACACGGTAGTATGGAAATTAGAAGTTTAAACCAGGTGTCAGGAGGCAACAATGTGTCCAGTGATCTTTGACTTCTCAGGTAGATCTCCACCACCTCGTTAAGGTTGCCTACCCCTGCTCTAGAGGGTGCTCTGAGCAATGATCAATTCCAGACCCTTTGATAACCACCAACGTTAAACTACCTTGTTAGCCATTTGTAAGGGACCCCATTACCACTAATGTAATGGGGTCCTTCACCTCTGGCTACCAATATAAGGGTGCACTTCACAACAAACCACCAGTGTAAGGGGACACCTCTAGCACTGATCAACAAAGTAAGGGAGTCCCTATATGGACCACAAATAGAATGGGCCCTATGATGACCACCAATTTAGGAGGGCGGGGGGACACCAATTTTCACTGCCTGCATTTCTTTTCTGTCCATATTTATACATTTCTTTATAATTACTGAAAATAATTGTCAAACAGAAAAGCCCCAGATTTTAAATATGCATTGTCACATTTATATTTTAAATCTCAGTTTAATAATCACACTAATGCCCTGTGAGCTGCAGCCAAATTATTATCGGGGGCTTCCAAAGGCCTGAAAAGTTATTTCAAGAGTTCTTCTCGGTTAAAAAGGTTGAGAAAGTATTAAATGATTTGGTAGTATGGAATTTCTATCTTTCAGGTTAAATATTTGTTAATAAAAAAAAAAAAAAAAAGAGAATGGCTGATGGAGCTAAACAATCTATTCAATCTGCAGGTCTTCACACTACAAAGTTGTGATTACATTGTACAGTCACACAAAGCTCGTGGATGCTCAGTTCAGTGTGAATGAGGCATCAATGAGCATTATATGGGAGACTGTAAACTGCATTAAACATGCAAGCAGAATTTTTTCTGATTCATCACACGCTGTGGGTGCGAAGGGTTCGAAAAAAAACCCTGCTTGCATGTTTAATGCAGTTTTCAGCAATAGTCACCCAATACAGGCAGCTGGAAAGTCAAAATACGAGAGCGCGCGCTAGCGCCCTCACAGTTCATTGAGAACTACAGGAAGTTGGCCACAAAACTTAAAGTCTATTTATGCACAGGAAACTATGAATGGGTGGCACAGTTGTGTGGGCAATTAAATGTCGATATCAAATTGTGACAGCTGGTGAGGGGAGAAAATCCCTGCCCACTTTCACGTGAGAAGGGTGGGGTCAAGTGCCAAATACAGGGTACATACATTAACATGCAACACATTCAGGAAAGTGAACCTGGCCTTTAAATGAATGCACCATTTCTTGCCATTCCCTACATCATGTACAATGGTATGACTCCACTGCATCTTCAGGCATACTAAAGTAAATTTTTGTTTTCCATTATTGTTTTAACCGTTCTATATAGTGTAAATCAATCTGGCGCCAATACCAACATGGCATACATATAATATTTCAATTACATTAGACCCCTTAATAGCCCACACTCATTACAAGGCCTTTGACAGACATGGTACTGTATATGCAATGTGATGAGTAAGGATTCTGTAAACTCTGACAGGGAACAAAACATGTTATGACTGCTTTTCACATGTGTTCTGCCTCATCTAGCCAATGCCTCAGATTTTCACCTTTATACAGCCTATGTCAACTTAGGCTACTAATTATTTTTAGCACAGCCAATTGTTTAATCAGTGGATGGTAACCGTGATTGATCACAAGAGCACAATGGGGACAAAGCGTTGTCAACTAAAGCCCCTTCCACACTTGTGCGACCTGAAAGTCGCGCGACTTGAAGCAATGCCTGTATAATCTTGAGGTCTATGGACCTCAAGTCACATCAAAGTCGAACCAAAGTAGTGCAGGGACTACTTTGAAGTCGCACAGATATGAATGGTACTAAATTGGAAATCATGGGTAAGACTTGTCAGTCCCAAGTCGCAGGACAAGTAGCACAAGTGTGAAAGGGACCTTATAAAAGAACAGCGCCTGAACTAGGACCTTCCTTGCAGCACACCATGTACTATTTTAACCTGCCGAGTCATAGTAAAAAGACGTCGGCGGGAACCCTCCGTCCTTCAGACTGAACGTCACATGACATCCTAGCCTTCTCGGGCGGCTAGGGGGCGCGCCCCCGCTGCATTGCTCGGGACCCGGTGCGCATGCCCGGCAGTCGCGATGTCCGCCGGGCACGCGCGATTGCCCGCAATCACGGCAGGACCATGGATGTGTGTGTAAACACACAGATCCATGTCCTGTCAGTGGTGAGGAGACAGATGTGTGTTCCCAGTACAGAGGAACACACATCGATCTCCTCCCCTTGTGAGTACCCCTCCCCCTACAGTTAGAACACACTTTAGGGAACATATTTAACCCCTTCAGCGCCCCCTATTGTTAACCCCTTTTCTGCCAGTCACATTTACACAGTAATCAGTGCAGTTTTATAGCACTAATCGCTGTGTAAATGTCAATGGTCCCAAAAACATGTCAAAAGTTTCCGATGTGTCCACCACAATGTCACAATAAAAAAAAAAAAAAAAAAAGCAGCCATAATTCTATTCCCTATTTTGTAGATGCTAGAACTTTTGCGCAAACCAATCAAATACGCTTATTGCAATTTTTTTTTAACACAAAATTATGATATTTATTAAATCAAAAAGTAAAAGATATTGTGTTTTTTTTTTTTTTTTAATTGTCGCTCTTTTGTTTATAGCGCAAAAAATAAAAACTGCAGAGGTGATCAAATACCACCAAAAGGAAGCTCTATTTGTGGGGGAAAAAAAGGCGTAAATTTTGTTTGGGAGCCACGCCGCACGACCGCGCAATTGTCAAAGTGCGACAGTGCTGAAAACTAAGAATTGGTCTGGGTAGAAAGGGGGTGAAAATGCCCTGTATGGAAGTGGTTAACGAAAGTGGCAGGTTTAACGATTTTGAAAATAACTTGAAGTTGCAACCACATGATAAAAAAAAAAGGAAAGCTTTAAGTAATTGGGATTACATACGCTTGAAGCAAAAAGTGATGTCCCTCTTCGTAACCAGACAGCATCCATCTTGCAAATTTTAGAAAACCAAAGTCCCCATTCAACTGCCTGATGTATTTGAAACAATTTCCTTCAGTCACTCCAAGATTCATGAAGCAGTCAAAACATGTTCATAAGAAATGGAATACGGTTTTAACATATAGACGTTAAACATAGGTGTGCACAGCCTATTGCATTAGGGTGTGCACCCTAAAGCACAAACACAGGTGTGTGTGTCTACATATACATGACCCGGAACATTGATTTCCCTGCCGGCACAGTGAAAGAGTCCCTGCCGGCACAGTTTTGCCAGAGTCGGTAAGAGGGAGATCTTTCTTATGTTCCTGCTGCTACACTGAGTAATAATACTAATGAACATGGGATGATTAGGGTGTGCCTGATGTGATGGCTGCATTTGCTTTCTTTTTTCACCTGGTGATCTGGCCAGTAAGTCTGTTGCTTTCCAAAACAAGTATGACTGCTGATGTAGCAATTAGAGAGATGCAACAAACCATTTAACACTGACAGGGCTGCTTACAATGACCAGCTTTTATTTCTGTAAAACCTTTATCCCAAAAAAAAAACAAAAAAAAAACTGTAGCTGTAATTGCTTTTAAAGTACTAGCTAGAGTTTGGCTTCAATTTGTTAATGCATCCAAATATACTAGAGAATTTAAAATTTCTCTCCCCGAAATAGACAATCCTGCTGTCCAAAGGTTGCTCCTTCAGTCAGTGAGGGGGACACTACAAGAGGTGGGATTTACTGGCTGATCACCAGGTGAACACAGGAATAAAAAAATACTAATGCAGCTACACACAAAAAATGACTGCTGGTGAGCTGCAATATATTACATTTTTGGTTTGGGGTTTAATGGCACTTTAAGGGCTTCTGAGGTTACTGGTTGCTTGATGTTGCCCAATTATTTTGTTGGTAGTGCATTCATACACCTCGTGAGTAACGGCTCAGTTCCTAATAAACAACATGTGATGTGATCTGTGCGAAGGTAAGAAGCAGAATTCTGGGCATCTACCTAGCTCCTCTTAAGGGAATTTTGCGTTGTATAGATCAGAGGCCAAGTGCCCTTGACCTTAATAAATACAGCCAGCCAAAACCCAGGCCGCTTGAGACCAGGCTTCTGCCACTGATCACAAATGAAACTAGTTTAAATTTAGAGGCAGATTATGGGAAACAGGACTCCAAGGCCTGGCTCTTGCCAACACATCCGACTGTAAACTTAAGAGGAGGAATTTGTACACCTGCTACCCATATGTTCAATTTCAAAAGTGGAGCGGAGACTTCCAAATACAACTCTCCACATACAGGCACTTTTGATTTCCTACAATTATAATAGATACAGCTAGATCATAAAAAACAACCAGGAAAGCTTTGCCATTGAGTAATTTAGTCTATCAGCAAATACTAGCAACTGAAAAATCTTACTCTAGCTCACTTTCAATATTGCTAAACAGAATACTGCATACCGATGAAAGTTTTAACAGAGCAAAAAGCCCTTTGTGGTCTCAATGACACAGTAACAGGATTTATAATTAAAGCATATGATTAGACTTTCAATTATAAATATCAATTTTATTTTTTGCTTTTGTTAACCTTGCAGAAAGATTGCTTAAATACATCCCTACAGAGGCGACTGTTTTGCTATCACATGTCTGTAAACAATGTGACCAGAACTACAAATCTATGCATCTCATGACTTAGTCAAGTGCTGATTTTATGCCTTTGAGACCAAAGCATGCAGTGCAAACTAAAAACGGAAACCAAAAAGCTGGCTTAGCTTTCCTCCCTTACCAATGGTCAAAGTGTCACTTAACCACTTAAGGCCCGGACCAATATGCAGGTAAAGGACCAGGCCCCTTTTTACGATTCGGCACTGCGTCGCTTTAACTGAAAATTTGCGCGGTCGGCGACGTGGCTCCCAAACAAAATTGGCGTCCTTTTTTTCCCAAAAATAGAGCTTTCTTTTGGTGGTATTTGATCAACTCTACATTTTTTTATTTTCTGCGCTATAAACAAAAATAGAGCGACATTTTTGAAAAAATGCTATATTTTTTACTTTTTGCTTTAATAAATATCCCCAAAAAAGATATAAAAAAAAAGTTTTTTTCCCCTCAGTTTAGGCCTATACGTATTCTACCTATTTTTGGTAAAAAAAAAAAAAAAAAAATCGCAATAAGCGGTTAACGATTGGTTTGCGCAAAATTTATAGCGTTTACAAAATAGGGGATAGTTTTATTGCATTTTTATTAATAATTTTTTCTTTTACTACTAATGGCGGTGATCGGTGATTTCTTTCTTGACTGCGACATTATGACGGACACATCGGACAATTTTGACACATTTTTGGGACCATTGTCACAGCAAAAAGTGATATAAAAATGCATTGTTTACTGTGAAAATTACAATTGCAGTTTGGGAGTTAACCACTAGGGGGCACTGAAGGGGTGAAGTGTGACCTCATGTGTTTCTAACTGTAGGGGGGCGGGGCTGGACGTGTGACGTCATTGATCGCCTTTCCCTATATCAGGGAACAGACGATCAATGACAGCGCCACTGTGAAGAACGGGGAAGGTGTGTTTACACACACCTCTCCCCGTCCTTCAGCGCCTGTGACCGATCACGGGACTCTGGCGGGATCACGTCAGCAGGTCCAGCGGTCACGGAGCTTCGAACCCGGTCACAAGCGCGTGCCCGCGACCCACGGCTGGACATTTAACAATCATTAGCAGGGGGCTCATAGCGTCTGGGGCTTATTCTTCAAGTGGGGCGTTTCTATAAGTGGAATCACTTCTGCTCTGCACTTGTCTGAAGAATTCTTCTCTGTCTTTTCACAGGTATGTTCAGCTGTCTGAGATCCACCCTGAATTGAAAACTGATGTGTTTTCTCTAGTTTAAATGACTATGGTATGTTCAGCTGTCTGAGATCCACCTAGAATTTGAAACATTGCTGTCTGTTTTGTTTATGTCTATTTGATAATACTGGCATGTTGTATTTGCTTAACCCTCTGTAGATCTGTCCACCTTACAATGTTTTATTATCTCCTCTGACTTACCCAAAATCACGGCCCATTAATTTTATTGCCCTCTTGCTGATCTGTTTTTGACCAAAGAATTTTGCCCTGTTGATCAGCATAACTTTAATACCTCCTGATTAGCTAATTGAAATGCACCCACCCCCTATCTGTCAGTATAAATGTAAGCATCCTTTAGGGGGAGGCATTAGCAGGGGGCTCATAGCGTCTGGGGCTTATTCTTCAAGTGGGGCGTTTCTATAAGTGGAATCACTTCTGCTCTGCACTTCAGCGATTGGACAAGGCAGGAAAGTATTAAATGACTTGTCTTTTATAATACAGGTATCCCTTTTTTTTTCTTTTTTTTTTTTGGGAGGTTTTACTTTTCCTCCCCTTTCTAAAATGCACTGCTTCTGACAGCTGTGTCTTCTATCCTTAAACTGTCTTCCCTTCACCCCTCTTCGCCACCCCACACCTTGTATATATCACCCTCACTTCTGTCCTCTTCTTATTACTGCACTCACCAACTCATGCTAATTCTAAAACCAAATGCCCAATGCTCCAAATCGCTGGGGCATGTCCCCTCATATAAATCGCATTCCCACATTACCTCCCTCACCCTTCTACTTCTCCTATCCTCTGGTGATGTCTCCCCAAACCCTGGCCCTCCATCTAACTGTGCTCAACGCACCCATTGCCCTACACCCTCTGCATGCAGTCGCAATCCACACAATCTAGTTCCCATTTCCCTTCTTCCCAAGACCAGACTCCCTTTCTCTTGCGCCCTTTGGAATGCTCGCTCCGTCTGTAACTCACCCCCCTCCATGATCTCTTTATCGCTAACTCATTTAATCTACTCGCCATTACTGAAACCTGGCTTCATGAATCCGACACCGCGTCTTCTGCTGCTCTATCCCACGGTGGTCTTCTTTGGACTCACTCCCCCAGACCCAGTGGACGCAAAGGAGGGGGTGTTGGAATCCTATTGGCCCCACATAGCACCTTTCAGGTACTTCAGCCACCTCCCTCTATGTCACTCTCCTCATTTGAGGCGCATTGCATTCGTCTCTTCTCCCCAGTTTCTCTAAGGATAGCTGTCATTTACCGCCCCCCCGGTCCAGTATCCTCCTTTCTTGATGACTTCTCTGCCTGGCTACCCTACTTTCTCTCTTCTGAAATCCCCACAATCATTCTTGGCGACTTCAACATCCCTACTAATGCCAACACTCCTGCAACTTCCAAACTTCTCAGTCTAACCTCCTCTTTTGACCTGAAGCAATGGATACATGCTCCTACTCACTCTGAAGGCAATACTCTTGACCTTGTCTTTTCCCACCTATGCAATCTATGCAACCTCTCCAATTATCCTTACCCCCTCTCTGATCACTACCTTATTAATTTTACTCTCTCACTCTCCTCCACATCCTCTCCCCCCAAATGCCTAACAGTTACTCGTAGAAACCTTCACCATGTCAACCCTTCTCTTCTATACTCTGAGACTGACCACCTCTATGACAAAAATGCACCCCTGTCCTGCACCGACCTAGCCACTTCAGTCTACAACACTTCACTTCTAGCATCACTGGACAGACTGGCCCCTCTCACTACACGCAGAATAAGGCCCCGTCCCCTTCAACCCTGGCAAACAAATGATACTAGAAGTCTGAAAAAACATAGCCGTGCTCTCGAGCGCCTGTGGCGCAAGACTAAGTCCCAGGAAGACTTCGCCCAGTATAAATCTGCACTCCAAATATACAATTCTAGCCTCTTCACTGCCAAGCAGACCTATTTTATCACCCTTATTAAAAACGTATCATCCCGTCCCCGTCAACTCTTCTCTACCTTCAACTCTCTCCTTCGTCCTCCATTGCCTCCACCCACTAACTCACTCACCGCCCAGGAGATCGCCAATCACTTCAAGCAGAAGATTGATACAATTCGCAACGAGATCTCTACTGTTCAGATACCCTCCACACCTCACACCTCATGCCTACAGGTACAGTCATTACTTCCCTCTTTCAACCCCACCACTATAGACGAGGTCGCTAAATTACTTGCCAACGTCCATCTTATCACCTGTGCTCTGGATCCTGTTCCCTCGCAAATGCTACGTTCACCCTCTGGCTCGATTCTACACTCTCTAACCCACATCTTCAATCTCTCCCTCTCTTCTGGCATCTTCCCTAACTCTTTGAAACATGCACTAGTCAGCCCCATACTTAAAAAGCCCTCACTGGACCCGTCCAATCTTGACAACCTACGCCCCATCTCCTTGCTCCCCTTTTTATCCAAACTCCTTGAACGTCTAGTCTACAACCAACTGAGCGTCCACCTTGCTCAAAATAACCTCCATGATCCCCTTCAGTCTGGATTTCGTCCTCAACATTCCACAGAAACTGCTCTCCTAAAACTAACAAACGATATACTAACAGCCAAAACTAAGGGACACTATTCTGTGCTCCTACTCCTGGACCTCTCTGCCGCCTTCGATACGGTTGACCACCCACTCCTCCTCAAAAAACTCCACAATTTTGGTCTCCGTGACTGTACTCTTCTCTGGTTCTCCACCTACTTATCCAACCGTACCTTTAGCGTTACTTACAACTCTACTTCCTCCTCTCCTCTTCCATTCTCTGTTGGGGTCCCCCAAGGTTCTGTTCTTGGACCTCTCCTATTTTCTGTCTACACCTCCTCCCTGGGTCAGCTGATAGCCTCCCACGGCTTCCAATACCATCTTTACGCTGATGACACTCAAATCTATTTCTCTACCCCTCAACCCACTTCTTCATTCTCCTCACGTATCACTAATTTACTATCAGATATATCAGTTTGGATGTCACACCACTTCCTCAAACTCAACCTATCCAAAACGGAACTTATAATTTTTCCTCCCCCACGTGCCTCTTCCCCTGATCTCTCTGTCAAAATTAATGGTACAACTATCTGCCCATCCCCACATGTCAAGGTCCTAGGAGTAGTCCTGGACTCTGAACTCTCCTTTAAGCCCCACGTCCAATCACTGTCCAAATCTTGCCGCCTCAACCTTCGCAACATCTCCAAAATACGCCCATTTCTAACCAATGACACCACAAAACTCTTAATTCACTCCCTGGTCATCTCTCGCCTCGATTACTGCAACTCCCTCCTCATTGGCTTACCTCTGCATACTCTATCCCCCCTTCAGTCCATCATGAATGCTGCTGCCAGACTAATCCACCTTACCAACCGCTCTGTCTCTGCTACTCCTCTCTGTCAATCCCTCCACTGGCTTCCGCTCATCCAACGAATTAAATTCAAAATACTAATAATTACCTACAAAGCCATCCACAACTCTGCCCCCAGCTACATCACTGACCTAGTTTCTAAATACCAACCTGTACGTTCTCTTCGTTCTTCTCAAGCCCTCCTACTCTCTAGCTCTCTCATCACCTGCTCCCATGCTCATCTCCAGGACTTTTCTAGAGCCTCTCCATGCCTATGGAACTCCTTACCCCAATCTATCCATCTATCTCCTTCTCTATCAGCTTTTAGAGGATCCCTGAAAACACTTCTCTTCAGAGAAGCCTACCCTTCCCACACAACTGTATTTTCATTTGAGTCCATCTGATCACCCCCCACAGCTAACTACCCTTTGTTCCACTTGACCCTCCCTTCTAGATTGTAAGCTCTAATGAGCAGGGCCCTCTGATCCCTCCTGTATTGATTGTATTGTGACTGTACTGTCTTCCCTGATGTAAAGCGCTGCGCAAACTGTTGGCGCTATATAAATCCTGTATAATAATAATAATAATCACGTACAGGTACGTGATTGTGCCCAGCCGTGCCATTCTGCCAACGTATATCGGCGTTAGGCGGTCCTTAAAGAGGAGGTTCACCCTATATTACATGTTTATCTCAATCCAACAACCAGCCATCGTATAAGCGCACTACATTTTTTTTTTTTTTTTAGACGTTTCTTTACCTTTGTTATTCAGCATGAGTGTGCCGTCAATCATTCTTTCCCCGCGGGAGTGGGCGTGTATTTAATTTTCCCCGAGAGAGCGCGCTGTCTCCTGGGAGTGAGTGTTGATCCTCCCAGGAGACGCGCTGTGCTGTAATACCGCGTTCTCGCGGGTCACGTGACTCAGCAAGCGGGTCATGTGATTTGGCAAGCTGGTCATGTGACATGGGCGGCTACTAATTCTCCATTTTAGGTAGGGGAGCATTCACCGTATCCCGGAAGACTATCCTGTGACTATCAGAGTGCCCACAGTTAAGATGGAAACGTCCATCGCTGGATTTTATAAAATATAGTTTGTGGGACAAAACGGATCCAGTCGGCTAAACGATTGGGACACACGGTTGCCGATTACAAAAGGTAAGAGCGTTAGAACGAACCAAAAGACAAAAACTGAAAACCCGCGGAACCCACGCTTTAAGTGGTTAAACACCATAACTAAAATGTAATTTCCTAAACCACTTTATTTCATTTAAACAAACGTGTCATACTTGCCTGCTCTGTGTAATGTTTTTTCACAGAGCTGCACCCATCCTCCTCTTCTAGGGTCTCCAGACGGCGCTCTGGGCTCCTCCCCCATCGAGTGACCTCATAGCAAGCTGCTTGCTATGGGGCACTTGGGCATGCTTCCTCCCAAGCCCCACTGTGTGTCCATAAGACACACAGAGCGCGGCTCAGCCCTGTTCCCGCTTCTTCCTCACTGGCTACAATTTACAGCAGCGGGAATCAATGGCTCCCACTGCTGTGTCTCAGCCAATGAGGGGAGAGAGAGAGTTGGGGGAGCAGCTGCTCTTGTGCACATTGCTGGATCGAAATCAGGCTCAGGTAGGTATAAAGGAAGTCTCCTGCAGACTCTCACCAGCACCTTTGCAGTTCATTAAGAGCTACAAACCATCGGCCACAATGGTTAGCAGCACCTGTAGGCATTCATTCACAGGAAACTCTGAATGAATGATGCGGAGCTCTTGCAACATGTTGCATAGGTGACCTTCTTTTAACTGCTTGCCGACCAGCCGCCGCAGTTTTACGGCGGCAGGTCGGCTCTTCTGGGCGAGATCACGCTTATTGCGATTTTTTTGACGAAAAATATGTAGAAGAATACGTATAGGCCTAAACTGAGGAAAACAATTGATTTTTTATATATTTTTGGGGGATATTTATTATGGTAAAAAGTTAAAAATATACATTTTTTTTTCAAAATTGTCAATCTATTTTTGTTTGATCACCTCTGCGAAAAACCGCAGAGGTGATCAAATACCACCAAAAGAAAGCTCTATTTGTGGAAAAAAAAACGCCAATTTTGTTTGGGAGCCACGTCACACGACCGCGCAATTTTCAGTTAAAGCGCGCAAGACGCTTTCCCCGACTTGTTCATTCCCCGACTTAGTTGGGGTAGGCGGTACACTTTGGTGGGGGTGGGTAAGCCACGCCCTGTGACCTTTGACCTCTGGAAACCCACCTTTGGGGGAGGTCCCTGTTCCAATTCCTGAGTCCTAGCCATATTCTTCAATGGGAAACCCTAACCCGCAGTGCCGAATCGCAAAAAGTGCTCTGGTCTTTGACCAGCAATATGGTCCGGGGCTTAAAGCGGTGGTTCCCCCTAAAACTAATTTCTAACAATAGATTCGTAAGACCCGTTACACTGCGGGTAGGCTGGCTTTTTTTTTTTTTTTCGTACATACCGAGATCTCCCCGTCTCGTCCCTAGGCGGTGGGCGGAACTAGTTGATTGACGTTCCTCGGACGGGCGCGTACGTGACGTCACGACTTTCCGAAAGAAGCCGAACGTCGCTGCGCATGCGCCGTATAGAGTCGGCTCTATACGGCGCATGCGCAGCGACGTTCGGCTTCTTTCGGAAAGTCGTGACGTCACGTACGTGCCCGTCCGAGGAACGTCAATCAACTAGGAACGCCCACCGACAAGGAACGAGACGGGGAGATATCGGTATGTACTAAAAAAAAAAAAAAAGCCAGCCTACCCGCAGTGTAACGGGTCTTACGAATCTATTGTTAGCAATGTGTTTTAGGGGGAACCACCCCTTTAAGTGGTTAAAGTAAAGATATAAAATACCTAGTAATCCCCCCATAAAGGTCCTTGTTTGGGCACTTCCTGTAATGAGGTGACAATGCGCTGCACCTGTCTCTCAACTGTACTCATGCATGATCACCCTGTGACATGGACTATAACTGGATATTTCAACACACGTTACAAAGGCATGGTATAGTATTGTCAACATCGGGAGACCTGCTCTTCAATCCCGCAGCAGCAAGATAAAAAATGGATAAGAAAAAAAAAAAGAAAGCCAATTTGAAGAAATGCCAATTATTTATAACAAATATTATTAATAATAAAATAAAAAAACATATATTGTTTCTGACATTAAGGCTCAGGTCTCCTTGTCTTTGAGAAGCATCAGGAAGTGCCACAGAGTCCCAGCCAACAGTTCTCAATAGAGACAGGGACTGGTTAGCATAAAATATTGCTCAGGAGGTCTGGTCATACCCCCTCACCTGCCTCTATAATTATAACAAAACATGTTCAGGAAATGTTAGTGTGCTTATTTACATTTCAGTTAAAGGAGAAGTCCAGCCTGAGCTTGTCTGGCTGTACGACTTCTATGGATCACAGGAGTGCAACTCGTTTTCGGCAGAGAGCAGACCTAAAGTCCACTTTCTCCTGACGTCACAGAAATCAGCCCAGGCACCTCGTCATCCCTACAATGGGAGTCTGGATACACCAGAAAAAAAAAAACATATACCGTATTTATCGGGGTATTGCGCGCTCCGGCGTATAGCGCGCACACCTATAGTGGACCCGCATTCCTGTATAACGCGCCCCCACGATTTTGCCCTGAATTTCAGGGCAAAAAAATGTGCGGTATACGCCGATAAATATGGTACTTCTCTTTTAATAGATCATGCCTACACATTTAACCATCCTCCTTAGTCTAAAGCCAGATTTAAATAGAACAGAGCAGAAAAGTAAAGGAGTGTCTCATAGAAATGTGGTTGGCAGAAACCTCTAAATTTACTTTAAGATACACAACAGAACACATAATAGTAAAACTACTTCTATTTTAATTTTGGTCATTCCATCAGAAGCAACTAGATTATGTGGTAGACAAAGAGGTAACTGTGATGTAATCAAGAGTCCAGAAAACAGTCCCTTTCTTTTCTGAATACCACAGACTTGGATTCAATTATATACGATTAAACACAACCACTGTATAACCACTAATGCAGTGTTTGTATCAATCCAATGTTCACGCATCTGGACTACTGATCTCAGATATTTCCACTCGTAGAACTTAAAGTTAAGTGAGCAACCTGACGTGATACAGATTAAACAAATCCTCCTACATAAGTTTTACATGCATATCTGCTGTCTTCAACTTGCTATATTCTTTAGAAAGTGCAAATGGTGTTGGAAATGTTTTCTTCCTGTCCAGCACTTGAAGTGAAGTCTGGGCATACACTGTGTGACAGCTCATTGGAGCAAAGGCACACCCTCCCCCCTCGACATAGACAGAGTCATATACAGCTGTGCTGTAAATAGACCAGCTCTCTGCTAATTTATAGCGACCTACCGAGACACAAATTTCAGGCAGGTTTTATCTCCTGTGTCGAGAGCCTGTCATAAGTTATCATGCTAATAACAGATGAACAGAGCAGCAGAAAGACACAGGACTTAGGGCTTTGACGAAAGAAGAAAACACTACAGATATAGGTACCCAGGTCAAATTTTATTACTAAGGTTTACATCCACTTTAATATGCATTTTCAAGTCGCATATCCAACCCACAGGGGTGAGTTGGTCCCTTATAATTAAGGCTACACTTAAAACACTGCACTTACCGAAATTCATTCAAGGCCTCCACAATCCTATTATAAGCCAAGCTTCTCTGGCTGGCATCTGCGGATCTCCGACTCATTTTCATTGCCTTTTAAGGAAAAATATATCATAGTCATTAAAAACTGGATTATATATTTTCTTAAACATGTTTTACCCAGGTAAAGGCAAATGTTATTGAGCGTCTATAAACACAGCAGCTATTTTGACAATATTCTAAACCGTTGTAATATATAAAATAAAAAATAAGAATTTCTAAACCAATTGCAGTTTAAAGTGATGAATTTTCTTGTCATCAAATTTTAAGCCTGCCATGTATTTTTTTTTTACTACAGAAATAGAGCTAGATTTCAGTTATAAGCCCAACAGGCCAGTGTCTTCTGGTCTTCATGTACCCCTTTACAAATCACCTTTTTCAAAAAGTAACCCATTGTTTTTGTGAGATTTCACTTTGCTTATGATTCTTGTGGCAGGTGTCACCTAGACAGGAAGTGAAGAAAAAGTTTCCCTTAACTGGGGCGTTTTGCAGGCGCTGCCTGCAAAGCGACCTGAAACAACCGCTGCAGTGTGAACGCACAGGAGCGGTGCGCTAGCAGGACGGTAAAAAAAAGTCCTGCTAGCCGCATCTGGAGCGGTGTGTATACCGCCCCTCCACCACTCTTGCCCATTGAAATCAATGGGGCACCACAGCTATACCGCCAGCAAAGCGCCTCTACAGAGGTGGGTTTTAACCCTTTCTCGGCCGCTAGCGGGACGGTTTTATAGTCAAATAGTGCCTCGAAATTGGTGGTAAAGTGCTGCTACAAATAGTGACGATTTACCGCCGACGCCGCCTCAGTGTGAAGGGGGCCTTAGATATTGAATAGGAAAGAGTGGGTATGGGTGCTGCTCTGCAGAGTATGTTAAATTATATTTTACAGGTATTTTCTATTGTCACAATTTACATGTATGAATGTCTAATTTTAGAGCACTTTTATGTGACTCCATACACATTATCCAAAGGGAACCACACAACCGTTTTTATATCAGAGCAACGCCATACCCACTCTTTCCTATTCAACTTTTCATGTTTATCAAATAGGAGCACGGACAAACCAACATGTTTTATACAGAATTTTTTTTTTTTTTTTAAATAACCTTTTCGTTTAAGTGTACCTGTTCTATGGCACTCTTCAACTTGTTCATGTGACTCTCAAAAAGAGGAAAGTGAGAGAAGAAAAACTCATGGAATTTTTCATTTTCGTCCTCATCAGATGACAACGAGAAAATTACACCTATGGCGATCTTCTTCTTCCGCACAACACCCAGGCTGGGCCCACAGCTTTCATCTGACATGTTAAAGCTTTCCTCTACTGACCTAAAAAAGGAAAAGCCTTGATTTATGCCTATAACTATTTGAATAAATGAAACAGAAGCTCCATAAATTAAAATGCAAATCCTATAAAAACCATTCAAAATAAATTTACTTTATGTATACCAGAAATCCTATCATGATCATTGTTGCACAACAAGGTTTACTTTTCAGAAATCTTATTGTGCCCATTCAAAAAACTGGATGATCAATGTTCAATTTGACAAAATGACCCAATGGACATGGAGGGAAAAAGAAAAGGCAAAAAAAAGGCACAATAAGAGACGACGCTATCTTATAGCGAAACGTACATCGGGAGGTAGACGTGCTGACGTCATCGCTCTGAACAGGAGATCGCATGCCGGCCGGCTCTCCATTGTCCTATACAGATGTATGTTACTCTTTTAAACTGCAAGTTGCCATTTTGGTTATTAAATCTGATTCACCATACGATACACACTATACGAGTCTCTCTTCATTTTGGGTATCCACGCTGAGCTTCGCGGCCAGATCGTTTTATCTGATCGCTCGCTTTCCCTGCCATTGGAGACCGCCATCTACTGGGAACAAGTCCAATACTTTTGGCCCATTACAGCTTACCTCTGGTAAGCATATAACTTTATAGGTGGTGGTGCACTGGTGTGATTGGTGACACATTGTGGTTCTGCTGTTTCCTCGCACAGGATTTCTATTTGCTCACTGGTTGCTGCACTGTGCATCTTACAATAGGACTATCATATCGATTCATCAGTGATTGGATATTCCTTTTTTGTTGGTTCACATATGGACTATACCGTATTTATCGGCTTATACCGCACACTTTTTTGCCCTTAAAATCAGGGCAAAATCGTGGGTGCGCGATATACCCGCGCTGAGTTTGAACTGCGCCGCCGACATATACCGAGTGCAATACACTCGGGTACACTTGGCCATGCTCGACTCCCCTCGCGGTTATGCGAGAGAAGCCGAGAGGAGCCGAGCGTGGCAGAGTGTACTGCGCTCGGTATATGTCGGCGGCGGCGTTCAAACACAGCGTGGGAAGCGCTGATCGGCTCAGAGACCAGCGCTGGAGAACACCACGAAGGCCGCCGGACCGGACAAGGCCGCAAATGGACGCCGGGCAAGACACCAAAATGGTAAGTTATAAATAAAAAAAAAAAAAAAACACATGAATTTCAAGTCCACATTAGGGGTGCGCGCTATACGCGGGTGCGCGCAATACCCCGATAACCCGATACGAGTCTCACAATGGCAGTGATAACAGGAACAAGTTTATTTAATGACCATAACTAAATCCAAAGATCATTGCTGAGATAGTAAATGTAAAGAAGGGATATAGAGTCATTGATTGAATAAGTAATTTAAATAAGCCTACGGTTTTGCTGGAAGTCCCCAGAGAAGTGAGGAGCTGACGATATCCATCAATGAAACAGTGCAGCATGGAGGGCGCCAATGTTCACTGAGAGATCCTAGCTTGAACGGCAGACCCGCTCACTGACGTGGTCTGGGATGGCTGGCTGCTGAAGTTAGAGGGGAGCCGTGGCGGCGGAAAGGATGACAAGCCACTCTTTACAAGTCAGCTTGCCAAGCCAGCTGGCGTACTTGAGAGAAGAGAGAAGCCACGTTACGCAGGCGGATATGGAGCCACAATACCTGGATGGACTGTCAGCAGACGTGTCATCGCCACAAGATGTGGGGTGGATATGGCAAAGCCGCTATGATCCAGAACGTGGAGGACTCATTTGGATGGCGTGCAGCACTGGCCAGAGTGGTGATGGCCAGAAGAACCAGCGTGGAGCGCAAGCTACTCTGTTGTCATGACAACGCGTTACGTGCGCATGGGCCATCATAGCGATTCTGGATCATAGCGGCTTTGCCATTTCCACCCCACATGTCTCCAGGGAGAGTGGATCCACATCCGCCCACAGACTGCGGCTTCTCCTGTCTACTCACAAGCATGCCAGCCAGGTTGGCGAGCTGACTTGTGGTGAGCATCATCCTTTCTGCCGCCACGGCTCCCCTCCTCCTTCAGCAGCAAGCCAGCCATCCCAGACGACGCCGGTAAGCGGGTCTGCCATCCAAGTCAGGATCTCTCTGTGCAGCAGGATCATTGGCGCCCTCCATGCTGCACTGTTCCATTGATGGATATCATCAGCTCCTCACTGCTCTGGGGACTTCCAGTAAAACCGTAGGCTCATATTAATTATTTATTCAATTACTTTATATCCCTCCTTTACCATCTCAGCAATGATCTTTGGATTTGGTTCTCATGATCATCATTGAATAAACTTTTTCCTGTTTGCCATCACTGCCATTGAGAGACTTATCTTCATTTAACCCATTGAGTGCCAACATCCTTTGGTTGTGTTGCTGTATACCATATCTTCCAGTTACTTCTGCTGTTTAGCTGCACTGGGTTACATTTTTATATTCTACTCACAGTACAATCCCTCTTATCTGCCCATGATCCACAGTTTAGTGTTGGTGAAACCTTTTGCTACTTTCACACTGTGGGGAGCCTGAAGGATTCTATACAAGCACGATTGCATGTTCAGCATCAACCACTCAAGTTTCTTTAATGGATTCATTGGATCACTATTTGCACTTTTATATTTGATATTATATATTTTCACTTTATTTATTTATTTATTTTTATTGATTGAAAGATCTTTTAAAGAACATTATTTATTTTTCTGCACGGATTGTGCACTGGACACTTTTTTAAAACACTGCACTGTCAGTATTGATCATCATCTGATTTTCTTTTGATTGGCACATTATTTAAATTATTTTGTTCATGCCCACTTATGCATGCTACTTTTTTGGATTACTTTGTGGACTATTTTGTGGTTATATTTTTTGTTACATCATGTTGCACCATGCACTTTTTTGATTGAAGCACTTTTTGGATGTCACTATCTTTTTTTATTGTGATCACTGTTCTTAATGATTTACATTGTGCTGAGATTGGCATAATTGTTGTTTCTTCATCTATTATTATTTACCACTCATTGTGACCTACCACATTTGAATTCTAAATGTTGGGTGGTCATTCTTTGGACAATTATTTGAGTGGAACACTTTTAGACCCACAGTCGGTGGTTGATTGATGTTTTATACCTTTATTTATTTTGGATTGTCACCTCATTTATATTTTATCTATAATTATTATTAGGTTTTTTTAATTGGGCGAGCGCTACTACACCCAACCTGTTATTTATATAATAGTGAAGTTAGAACTCCCAACCTGAATAGTGTTCAAGGCCAGTATATTAAAAAGCGTTGAAGAAACTGGATAATCATGAGAGTTAGGAAACCAGCGTTTCCATAAGAGATCAGCAGAGGCAGCCCACTCAACTCTCTCAGTCCATGTCGGTTTTAGGAAAATCATGTACAACTTTTAGTCACATTCCTACTAAGGGAAATAATCTGCTTAACACAGGAAGCAGTATGCTTGTTCTTACCATCGAGGAAATACTCCATTCTCCAGGCTGGTAGTTTGACTACGACGCCAGCGTCGCTGGTAGCTACTGGCACAGCTGCTGTTAAGTGATGAGCTTGGAGATGGGAAAGGGGTGATCAGAAGACTGCTGAGCGAGGCTGGGGATAGTTAGAATGGACAAACACAGATCAATCCAGCGTTTTCAAAATGTATGTCAGTATACATGTAAAACATGTTCTAGAAAGAGGCTCACCTGATCTCGCTATTCCACTGTCTCTGTCATCATTCAACCCCCGGCCAGGCATGTCCATTGGATTGCTATGTACTGTAAAACAAAACCGGTAAGTCATACAAAACAAATGCAGGGACCCCAAGAGCACCAAGCAGATAATCTGACACCCTTCTAAAGTGACGTGAGCTAAAATTTAAGATAATGTCTAGTGAGGGATTCTGATAACCAAGTGTAGCAGTCATGCAAACCCACCACCAAAAGCCACAGCTCAGCTGAACAAGACTATATCTCACACCAGTCCAATTGAATAGTTGAATATATCAATGGCATTTGAAACAGTGAATTATCCTAGAAAACATTCTATTGGCAATAGGTCAGTGTTCCGTTTATACACTATATTTGTTTGGATACAATAACAATGCAGATCCAAATTGTTTCTAGTACATTACTACGCTATGTAATAGTGTATGTACAGTTCAGAACAATTTACCAAAAACGGTTTGATTAACACGCTCAAATCAGTGTCACCAATTGTCAATATAAAAACCACACATCTGACCATGTTCCATTTGTGGAAATGTTCATCAACATGGTGACAGGGAAAAAAGATTTATAATTCAAAAAGTAATTTTAAAATATCTTTGTGCTGTAATGACTTTGTATAGCCAATATATTGATTTAAAAATGGTGCAATTTTACAAAATTGGAAACAGTAGCTATACAATTAATTGGCCTACTTCTGTTCAGCCGGGCTTTTACACACCTGGATTGACAGGTCACGTGTTTATAAAGGAATCCAGAAGCTCAACAAAACCGACAGAGGCGTGCAAAGGTATGTTGAAAAGAGTGAATTTCAGCTGTGGAAATAAGGTTTTCCCTTTACACTAATTCTTTGCAACCTTAAAATGTATGTAAACCAACCTTGTATTTTCCAGTATGTTTGCTATAATGCCTTACTGATGGCTTAAAGTAAATCTCTCAATTTCTTTCCTGGAGATCCTTCCAGTACTAACACTTCCCATTTCATGTCTCCCTCAGACGTTACAACCGAAAGAATGCATACAAGGCTGATGCCACGTCTTACCCCCTTCATGACCAGGGCATTTTTTTGCTATTCAGCACTGTGCTACTTTATCTCACAGTTGCGTGGCCATGCAACACTGTAAGCAAATTCTATTTATATCATTGTTTTAAACAGATAGAGATTGCTTTTGGTGGTATTTGATCACCACTGGGTTTTTATTTTGCATTCTGCTATAAAATATATCCAATTAAAATGTAATAAAATAAAATAATTTTTTTTTTTTAATTTTAGGCCAAAATGTATTCTGCTACATGTCTTTGGCCAAAGAAAATCCCAATAAGTGTATATTAATTGTTTTGTGTAAACATTATCTACAAACAAAATACTGGAATTTTTACTTATTTTCTTATACTAGTAATGGCGGTGAACGTCAACTTATAGTGGGACTGTGATAGTGTGGCGGACCATCGGATGCTGGGTGGGAACCGATTAACTGGCCACTGACATCTCCAGTGATAATGCTATGCATAGTCACTGAACTAAGAACACTGGCTGAGGTGGTGTTAACATCTAGGAGCAAAGGATTAACTGTGTGCCTAACAAAGTGTAATGTATGCTGAACAAGCCACATCACTGCTCTCTATTCAAAGCCATGTGTTAGTAAACAAAGGGCTCTGAACTGTCATTAGCTAAGCCAATCAGCAGATCCCAGTCATAAATCATAAATGCCAGGACCTGGTGATTGGCTTGTGCTGTGGCGAATGACGGCACAAAAGAGGCGGTGGCACGTACCCCTTACCCCAAACTGCCAGATCACATACATGATCCAGCGCAGTGGTGCCGCTCTGCTGCAGTAATTATGCAGCCTGCAACTTAAAAGGTTGCAGGTAAAAGCACAAAAGTGAAGTATTTTAAATGTGTTTTTCCCTGAATCATAAAAGTATTTTTTTTTTTATTATTAACCTGCAATGTGCCTCTGAACTAGAGAGATTAGTCAATTCCTGAGCCCATCTCCCTCTTTCCTTGCATGTCATAGCCCTTTCCTCTTTAAGGAAGATCTAATTACTCTGTCTTGCCCAGCTCCTTCGCCCAACCTTTCTATCCAAAAGTCATCCAAACTATGCTAAAAGTATTTTTCAAACCCTTATTTCCACAGTAGAGGCCAAATGTAGAGCATGCAATGGAACACATAGGCT
Source organism: Rana temporaria (assembly GCF_905171775.1). Lineage (NCBI taxonomy): Eukaryota > Metazoa > Chordata > Amphibia > Anura > Ranidae > Rana > Rana temporaria. Next base: position 267,672,971 of record NC_053491.1, on the reverse strand, counting down.
ACACTACACCTCACACAGCACACCTGCAAAGAAAGAAGCACTCCGGATGAGGCGGAGCGGGCCCTGCTCAGAGAATGCCCGCCTGGGGCTGCAGAGCTGAGACAGACCTAAAGGTTCAAATGCAGAATACATATGGAAGAGAATACAGTTAAAAGAAGTACAACAGCATGGAGAGAAAATAAAAAGTTCAGGGGAAAACACAGGCCGTGGACAGTCATTTGATTTAAGTGGAACTCCAGGCAACCTACTAAGAACAAACTGCTTTGTAGCATCCTGAATTTCTTACCTGTTTATTGGACATTAGTTAAAGGATAGAACACAGCAGAAATGGGAAATAACTGTCAACTTGCCTGTCTATTTAGAGTGGGCAGAGGTATGTGAACTACACGTCTGTCTTAACATTTTCACACGTTTTGGCGGATAAAACTGTATTTAAACTCTAAATTTAGCAGTTATTCCAAAGATCTGCTTTAAGATGCAAGCGAGGACAAATTTGCTACATAAAATTCAGAAACGGTTTATGATTTATGAAAAAAAAAAGGAAGGGAAAATGAAGTTGCTACCCAAAGCAGCAATGTTCTGTTGTTCCTTTTGTCAGTTCAGATTGTAGAATGAAAGTTGAAACTTGATTGGTTGCTGAGAGTAATAACTTTATTGTTCGTTGCACTAGTTTTCATAAATCAAAGTAAAAGACTAAAAAAAAATTATAATAAAAAAAAAATAATAAAAAAAAAAATAGCATTCACAAATCTTTAACAAAAGCATACTGTAAGTGTCTCATTGACTCCTCTAAAAAGAGCTGCCACTTTTCCGCTGATGGGACATAAAACCGGGCAATTTTATTGAGATCCTAAAATTAAAATTTTTGCCTGAAGTTCCACTTTAACAAATCCCGATAGCTGCTCAAGTTGAGCTTTGCTTTTCCTATGTGAATTGTAAATTGGATAGAAAGAAAGCTCCTCTTTGATAGAAAATACACTCCACTTCTAATAACTCAAATTTCTTTACTAAACAAAAATAGATCTACAAAAATAGATCACGAAAATGCATGAACATCTTGCTCACTCACATGATTTTAATAATATGCAAAGTGCAAATAGAGTAGTAACCGGTGACATTTGGATTTTAACATTTAATATAACCAGCCAATAGAAAAATGACTGATGGTTAGCACAGGTTGCTGCACTCTGCACATTATTCTTTATACTAAATAAAACCACTACAGTAAAACCTTGGGTTGAGAGTAACTTGGTTTGAGAGCGTTTTGCAAGATAAGCAAAATGTTTTAATACATTTTTCCTCGATATACAAGCAATGTCTTGATATAAGAGTAGCGTCATGTCACAACCGAGTATAAAATAGAAGAGAGGTGCCTCTAAGTGTAGCAATATGGTTACATTTATTGAAGGTACAACATTTAGCAATTTATTGCTACACTTAGAGGTGTTTCTCTTCTCTCTTATACCCTGTAAAAAAATTGCTTTGATATACAAGTGCTTTGGATTACAAGCATGTTACTGGAACGAATTATGCTCACAATCCAAGGTTTTACTGTATTAATCCGCTGAATTAAACAAATGGCCAACCCATATAAACTGCTTGTATACAGATTTAAAAAAATAAATAAACTACACACATCAATAAAATAAATACATTTGTATCAGTAAATTGAGTGTGAGGGAGATGGCAGCAAAACAGATCCAGTATAAATTCAATCCTGATAAATGAAATATACTGTAAACAAACATTCATTACAGGTTAAACCCTATATGCTTTTCTGAAGTAATGGCTATGCTTTCTAAACGGCTTATTCTGATTTACAAAAATAAAATATATTTAATTTCTTAAAAAGCCTAACACAATGGTCAAAATATTTTTTTTGTATAACAACGTTATATACAGTACATACAAATCTGCAACATGCAGCACAAAAAAAAAGCATGTGTAGAAGTAAACCGAATACAACCGAGACTTAAATCGAGTCAAGTAGATCCAGAAAAGCAAATTAACACATTAGAACAAGAATGAATTTTCACATAAATAAAATAAACAGCAGAATTATTGAGGGAAATTGTGATGGGTCAACTTGATACATTTTTCCCCATTGTAAACCATTTTTAGTGTTCTCTTTTTACTATATGTATATAATTTGTGCCATATTAACCGTTTAATTGTAAAACACAGGCTTCCAAAAGAATTGTGGGTTTGCTAAAGACACAGGACAGCAGAGGTAGCTCTTTTTAAGACACATTTAAATATCTCGCATTAAATCTTCCCACTTATAACTTCAGGGGGTGCAACTTGTAGGTCGCAGACACATTGGAGGGAGACACTTTCCCATGGCTGTGTGTTCTTATAGCATGAAGTTGTGTCAAAGACCCTCTCGCACTATGCGTTACTGAATGCTGCATGTGATTAGGGAGTTCATAGGGAAACAAAATGTATATTAAAAGAAAAAAAAAAGCTAGCCATACACTAATAGATTTCTATTTAACAGTGTCCTGAGCCTCCATTCCTGCTGGGCTAAATAAATAAAAGCCGATCATTGTAAAAAAAAAAACGAATGAAGCCATTATATCTAAGAATTGGTTAGATACAATCCCAAAAATATTTGCTTTTGGACTCAAGGCACCTTGCACACGTGCGTCATAATTTAGTGATGTTTACTCAGGAACTTGTGATGCCTATGTACAAGAGGCCAAAAACTGTGCAAAGATCTCAGTAAAGTTGAGTATAAGCGAGTTAAGGTGTGTAAGCTAATGGAGCAGTACAATTTTTCTTCAGTGCCAGTATTGTAATCTTCTCATTTATACTTATAATGCCCATGTGTAAGTGGCCAAAACAAGTAAACATGCAAGTAAATTACTGCACTCAAAAGAAAAAAAAAATCTATTTTCGTTTTACTGCTCTGTACTCATCACTGTATTACATTTACGCAGCTATGTGCAATGTCCCATAGGCAACAATGCATTTAATTTCAGATCAGTAAAAAAAATGATTTTTTTTTTACTCGTGTGTTCAACAGGCCTAAAACTGCTTATAGGGTTCATTTTTAGGACCACCACTTTCGTTCACACCAGTGTGTTTTTTTCTCTTTAATGACCAACAATGAAAGTTACACAAACTGTTTTGGGATCATGAGCTTCTAATTTTCATTGAGAAACGCACTTGAACAGGCATGAGCAGACTCCTTCTGGAAGTCAGATTGTAAGGGAAAGCCCCTCACTCACGTAAGCCACTTTCTACTCGATTACATGAAAAAAATAAGTAAAATAGACTTAAATTTGCCCAAAGGTGGACTGTTCTTTTAATGCAATGCTGTGATGCAAAAAATAGAAGCTGCCAATGATAACCTTCTCCTTACATTGCCATTTGGCTGTTCTATATTAATGCTTTGATTCACTTACCCAGCAACAAGCATGCAGATCAGGAAAGTTGAATAAAAAGCAGACGACTGCATACTGGCCCTGGGATAAGGCAACCAGAATGACAGCAGCAAACTATCATTTTCAGGTTTCCAATGGCAGCTTGCATGTTTCTCTCATGACAAGTCAGTATGGTGTTTTAAGCCACATTTATGTAAAATGTAATTATGACCATTAGATGACATTACTCTATAATATTACCTATGTTTCCAAGGAGACCGTTCATAATGCTGCTGTTCTCAGTTTTTAATGTGTTGTTGTCATGGCTTATGTACTCAAGGCTGTCTTGTAATCTGTAGTTGAAAAAACATGAAAAACAGTTATAATTACTTTCAAGGTGACACCCACAAAGTCGTCCATAGTGCTACCTTTTGGTAATCTCACATTTGATACCTAAACTTAACTTACTATGGGGGCATATTATTTAAAAGATTTATATAGGGTATTGTGCAAAATCTGTCGATGAGTAACAGCAGATCAGAAACTCTCCTGCGCAGTTCTGCCTGCTCTACAGTGATAATGGTAAAATCTGACGCATTGCTCTGGGTTTCCTGTACACCAATAAATGTTAAATATACCTGGTAACCTGAGCAGTGGTCATATATACTATGGCTTACTAGGTACAATCTGTTTTGTGCCATACTTTCTATTAACAGAGCAAAGCAGCATAAACAGTTAAACGGCTGATGGCAAAAATGCATTGGAGATGAAAGCTCGAATCTGTGCCAGTGATACCACAGTGGCCTTCACAATAGATAATGACATAATCCAGCAGCTGTTCTTCTCAAAGCAAACAGTCCAGCAGAGCTAAACTCATGCAATCTTGTTCACTAGACATATATAGAATTACTACACCTTTTATTAACTAAGATGCTCCAAGCTGGCCTGTGGATGTGAAAACAAACTCACGTGTTAAGGCTGCCATAGACGCTGCTCCCAGTCCGTGCAGTGAACACTTTGCTCAGCATCAGTTGAGGAGGTGAGCTAGACAAAAGACAAAGAATATTAAACTGACTGTTAAAAAAGGTTTTACCATAATGGAGCAATATTAAACCAGGCACATTTACTGTACTTCTAGATACCAGCAATTAGGCAGACAGTATGAATATATACAAATTTTCTCCATGAAGCAGCAAGCAAAACAAAAGTTACACACAGGAACGATGAACACAAGTATCGTATATACTCGAGTATAAGCCGACCCGAGTATAAGCAGAGGTATCTAATTTTACCCCAAAAAACTGGGAAAACTTATTGACTCGAGTATAAACCTAGGGTGAGAATGCAGCAGCTACTGTAAGCGGAAAAGGTCAACAATGCCCATTTGCACGCCTCACTGTGCCAATTTGCACAACTCACTGTGCCAATTTGCACAACTCACTGTGCCAATTTGCACAACTCACTGTGCCAATTTGCACAACTCACTGTGCCAATTTGCACAACTCACTGTGCCCAACGCCACCTCACTGTGCCCGAGTCAGTGTACCTGAAATTCTTGACAGTCTCCACGCGTCCTTTCATTGTTTAAAAGTCAGTCTCCTCCTGGTCCCGTTCCACGATAGGCGTATCCCAGCAGCCTATCACAGAAGTCTTCTCATTCTCGGACAAGAGAACGTCGGTAATAGGCGGAACACTGAACACAGTGTCTGCTGGGAGAAGCCCATCACGGAAGGGACCAGGGGGAAGCAGCGACATTTAACCACTTCAGCCCCGGATCATTTTGCTGGTCAATGACTGGGCCACTTTTTGCGATTCTGCACTGCGTCGCTTTAACTGACAACTGCGCGGCCGTGCTACGTGGCTCTCAAACAAAATAGGTGTCTTTTTTTCCCACAAATAGAGTTTTCTTTTGGTGGTATTTGATCACCTCTGTGGTTTTTATTTTTTTTTGCGCTATAAAACAGAGCGACAATTTAAAAAAAAAAAAATGAATATGCTTTACTTTTTGCTATAATATCCCCCAAAAATATATATATAAAAAAAAAAAACTTTCCTCAGTTTAGGCCGATACGTATTCTACATATTTTTCGTAAAAAAAAAAAAAAAAAAAAAAAAAAAAAAAAAATAACAAAAAGAATTTTTTTGATTGGTTTGCACAAAAGTTATAGCGTCTACAAAATAGGAGATAGTTTTATGCCATTTTTATAATTTTTTTTTTACTAGTAATGGCGGCGATCTGCGATCTTTATCGGTACTGCGACCTTATGACGGACACTTCGGACACTTGACACATTTTTGGGACCATTGGCATTTTTATAGCGATCAGTGCTATGAAAATGCATTGATTACTGTAAAAATTTCACTGGCAGGGAAGGGGTTAACACTAGGGGGCGTTCAAGGGGTTAATTAAGTTCCCTCATTATGTTCTAACTGAAGGGGGGGTGGGACTGACTAGGGGAAATGACAGATCGCTGTTCATACACTGAATGAACATACGAACAGTAATTTCCCCCCCTGAAAGAACCAGGAGCTGTGTGTTTACCACACACAGCTCCCAGTTCTCGCTCTGTAACGAGCGATCGTGGGTGCCTGGCGGTGATCGCGACCGCCCGGCATCGGGCACAATGCAAAATCAGTTAAATTGGTTAAACAATGGACGCTCGCAGCCCTTTAGGTACACAGACTCAAGTATAAGCTGAGGGGTGCATTTTCAGCTTTAAAAAAAAGGGCTGAAAAACTGAGCACCGAGTAGAAAAATGATTACCCGCTTACAAGCATGAGGTCTCCCACTAAAATTTAAAGGGGATTCCGTAGGGAGAGAAGGGTGTCTTTGATCTTTATTTGTTAACGTCAGTTTAAGCTACCAAGCTATAAAATCACTTTCTAGTTGGGGCGTGGAATAAGGAGAAATAAGGAGAAAATATAAATATTTGAAAACGAATCTAAGGTTTAATTCACACAAACACAACTCCAAAGTCACATGATTTCCAGTGCGACTTTGACCTGACTTTATACTCAGTGGATCTAAAATCGGATCAAAAGTCGCACCAAAAGTAGTGCAGGCACTTTTTCAAAAACAAATCGCTGCAATCAAGTCGTACCAATCTGAATGGGTTTACGAAGAGTTTTATCTACCGATTCCGATAAAAAAAGGTCTAGAGTTAAGCTAGCTTTCTCAAGTTGTGTTTAATGTTGCGGTGTAGGGCTAGATTGGAATTTATTATGACAGTTAAATTCAGTTTCAAGTTTTTGTTGCAGTTTTTTCTTTTCTTTCTTTTGATGTGATGCTTGACGTAAGCAATACCCTCTAAGGACAGGCTTATGTGCTTCCCATAATGTTAGTGGGGATATATCTGAGGATTATTTTGTAAGTATTCTTTTAGGGCAATTTCTAGGTCTTGAGAGAGTGAAGGGTGCGATAAGAGAGAGTTGTTTATTTGCCACGTTGAGTCTTGTGCTTTTGGAAGTAATGAGTTAAAGGTGGAAATTATAGCGCAATGATCGGTCCATGTCGCATATGTTGCCTATAAGTATGAGGTAGCGACCTTCTGGTTCTTTGATTTCTGTTTCTAGGGAAAAGGGTGTAGTTTTGGTGAAATGCTATTAACACTCCTCTGTGTTTGGACTTAGCTGAGGCTGTATAAACCTGGGGGTAGCTTGCACCAAAATATTTAGGGGTGGAGGATTCAGTGAAATGAGTCTCCTGGAGGCAGACTATGTGTGCTTTTGATGCTGAAAGTGACCTGAAAACTTTAGTACATTTATGAGGCATGTTTAGACCTTGTGTATTTAGGGTAAGTACATTCAAGGGAGCCATATAAGAGTAACAGTACATATCAAATGTAAATTGTGGTACTAGACAAAACCAGGAGTAAGGGAGGAAAATGGGTAAAGAATAAGTAAAATAGGATAGAAGAAAAAAAAAAAGGAGATGATAGACAGTAATCTAATTAGATTGAGATGGTTGAAATCCATAGCAAGAAATAAAATGTAGGCTTTCTGAGCTCAAAAATGACAGGAGCTCAGAGGCACAAAGTCTGTCTGAGGAGGCCCCTACACTATAACTACAGTGAGGGAGAGTCATAGGACAGAAAAATGAGAGGCGCAGTGACCTCTTCTCGGCTTCTCAACGGTCAAAATGTATTCAAGAATAAGGAAAAAAAAATATTAAACGGAGACAACCAGACTTGGCAAGGTAACCAGCTACAAACATGTATTTAATTATGGACTAGTTATTCTTCAATTAAGAACATAAGATAAACAATTAACCTTATAAATTTCAAAGCTAGAAATGGCATATTTCAATTCGATTATGATCATAGGACTGATACACCTCGGGGCTGCTGTAAGTGCGGAAAATAATTAAGTATTCACTCTGTAGGAAAGGAATAGGGTTAATAACAAGAATATTAGTTTAAAGCGGGAGTTCACCCATAAATTTTTTTTTACCCTTAGATTGATGCTCATTTTGTCTAGGGGAATCGGCTAGTTGTTTTAAAATCGAAGCTATACTTACTGTTGTAGAGAGCGATCTTCTCCGCCGCTTCCGGGTATGGTCTTCGGGACTGGGCGTTCCTATTTTGATTGACAGGCTTCCGATGGTCGCATCCATCGCATCACAAGTAGCCGAAAGAAGCCGAACGTCGGCGTGGCTCTATACGGCGCCTGCGCACCGACGTTCGGCTACTTTCGGAAAATCGTGACGCGACCGTCGGAAGCCTGTCAATCAAGAAGGAACGCCCAGTGCCAAAGACCATACCCGGAAGCGGCGGAGAAGATGTATCTCTAAAACGGTAAGTACTGCTTTGTTTTTAAAAAAAACTAGCCGATTCCCCTAGACAAAATGAGCATGAATCTAATCTTAAACTACCGCTTTAAATACACAAAACCTTGGAGATACAACTTCTGTCTCTGCTTAGTGTATGACAGGGAGGAAAGGACGGGGAGGAAAGGAAAGGGGGAAGGAAGGGGGTGGGTGGAGGGAGGGGGTAGAGGTAGTTATAGGAGAAGGGGGAGAGACAGGATGTTACAATGAAGAGAGACTTATGAGAGTATAACAAGGCGATATGGCAGAGCGATTTTAAGTGTATTGATACTTCTCTTCTATGAGTAGGAAAAATGTGAATGAATTAAGGCATGGCTAAATTAACCATGGAGTTTGGAGGACACACAAAGTGAGTTACTCAGTCAAGTCAGACCATTGTGTCCTGCTGGTCAGAAACTGGAGGATTGAAAAGGCCTCTCTTTGGGGTAGCCTGTCTGTTTCCATCAGGTTCAGGGATTGATGAATGTGGAGGAGAGTCAGAAAGGGCACGGCGTCGCGTAATTAAAGATTACTTATTATAAAGCTGAAGTTTTTGTGTTCTTTATTTCGGTAGTGGTTTTGCTGGAGTATTTGGCTCCTTGATAAGTGAACCTAAATGAAAATGGAAATCCCCATTGATATGGGATGAGTTGGAGATTTAGGAGCAAAGGTTTCATCTCACGACGTTTAGCTACTGTAATGGGAGATAAATCCGCCACAATTTGGTATGTATGTGCTTGGAAAGTAAGATTCTTTCAGTCTAGCTGCAGCCATAATTTGATCTTTGGTGCGGAAAAAGTGGAACTTAGCAATTATATCGCGAGGGGTGCCGTCAGCTTTGCGTGGCCCTAAAGCTCTGTGGATTCTATCCATTTCCAATCTTTCTATAGGAATTTATGGCGTTCTTGAAAGAGGGCTGTCAGACGATTGGAGGTCAATGATTGACTCTGGAATACCTCTTATACAGAGATTTGAACGGCAAGCCCTGTTCTCAAAATCCTCCAAACGGGCTTGCATTGGTGCATTTTTTTCTTTTAGCATTTCAAATTCATTGTCATGGGTTGCTATGATAGTTTCAATATCATCCATCCTGTATTCAAGGTCCGCAGTGTGCTGACCTATGTCTCTGATTTCTTTAGTCAGAGTCTCAGTAATATGTTCAGAGGACACTTTCAAAGCTTTTTGAAACATTTTCTCCATTTGTTTCAATATTTTAGATTGTAATGTATCAGTTTGTTTTGACTGGCTTATGGCACTGTGTTCATCATCAGTATCTAAGAAATCCTGTGATAAGTGCTGTTTCTTGTCAGATCGGGGTTTGACTGCCTGAGGAGAATTTGACAGTGCCATTTTCATATTCCCTTTGAGCGGCTTTTCTTTGAGGGTTTTAGCTGCGGTTTTTCCACGGGTTACTCCAAAAACCATATTGTTTTGATCCCCGGGCTCTAGGGAGTGATTTGGAGTAATTTATTTTGTAGTTACCCTGCCATTCGAGCGTATGTGAGAGCCGTTAAGAGCCGTTAAGAGCCGAGAAGGACAGAGCTTCAGCAGGACACGTCCATCGCCGGCCACTCCCTCAGAAGAACTGACAGCCAAGAATTTTTACCATTACTTTAGCTTCCCTCGACTGCATGCTTATTCTCCAACACAGACTGGGAAATTACCGAAACCAACGAGTCACCTTATCAGCCAGGAACTAACATTTTAATAGGGAATTCAGTAATGGCAGTCCCAAATTTCATTTGGAAAAAGTTCCCTTTGAATTGAACCCTCAGGAAACCATTATGAATTCCTATTTTGTAGAGATGCACTGAAAGTTTGGCGGCCGAAATTTTTTTTTTTTTAGAAAATGTTTTTGGCATATTGCCGAAAAGGAAATATTGCCGATAATGTAGCCGAAAATGGGGCGGGCCGGGGGTGTCATCATGGCATGCCCCAGTCCTCACCTCCCTCCTCCCTCCCACAGAGCGGCAATTGCCATGCATCAAAGAGATGAATTGCACTGGCCGCAGTAACAATGTGACAGACTGAATCAGTGTGACGGATCACAGGAGGCGGGACATTGTTACTGCGACCCAGGCAATTTAAATACAGCTCTGACACATGGAGATCGCCGCTCTGATCTTGGCACTGGCAGGCTGCGTGACCGACACTGGTGAGGCTGCATTGATCGCCTGTATCATGCCTGCAGTCTCTGACAATTTTTTTCACTGCTGCAGCCAAGTGGAACTTACAGATTATGTTCACATGAGTCTTCAAAATACAAACACAGTGATGCCGAAATTACTGCACGTACCATTTGTCCTGGCTATGTTTACTAGTCTATGCAGCCCACTGCGTAATGTGTATGACTGCAGCATGGAAGAATAAGCTTATTCTGGTGGTCATCCTAACTAATGGATTGGATGTTTCTGCTTCTCTGTAATCAGAGACATTCTGGAAATAACATTTCTATATAGATAATTGCAGCCTTCATTGGATTCACTATGGCAAATTTAGAAGGCAATAAGGGAGGGAGGTAAAAGGCAGTTTAGCTTGTAAACCACACAGTGTAATGACAGACATTACTGTGACGAACCCAGGATTATATCCACCGTCAATGCTTCCTCTGTCCAGAACCAGCACTATCCAAAATGCTTTAACCCACCCAGTCACCAGCCGCAACACAGTGTAGAGTGGCAAACAACAAACTGATTTATTATCACACATGGACACAGCAGACAAATAATTCAGAGACTCTTTCCCCCCACCCTTGGGAAACAGAGCGGGTTAAACTTTCCAATGACAATAGACACACAGGTCAGGTGTGTTCAAACTTCTCATCAGTAAACCGTATTAGCAGGGGGGCTGCTGGAGGAATCCCCCTCCCTCTTTCTTCACAGCAAACACACTTACACATCCCATAATATGTGAGGCAGACAGCCACAATAGAACAATAGAATACAGTAACAACCCAAACGATCACAGCAAAGAGTACACAACAGCATGAGACAACACACAATATATACAACATTGAGTCTGACTAGCACAGATCATAGTGGGGTTCTCATTCACCCTGTGCCCCAATTAGAGACACAGGGTGATTTACACATAAGAGGGTCCAGGGAAGCTGGACACAGAGTTTCCAGAGCACTCCAAGGTAAGCAGAGTTGCACAAACCCCCCACCCAAAGTGACCCCTGTCACAATTACATATAAACCTAGATTGATGTAGATGGGTAATATATATGGTCCTTTACAGGCCAGTTAGAGTTAGCACAGACAGGTGATGGCGGTACATGGTTAAACAAACTGAAAAATGCTACTCTAATAATATTCATAACACAAACCACCTTTTGAAAAGAATGGTGCTACAGAACACACAATATTTATATTGTAAGGTCTTTAAACAACAGATAAAAGTAGTATAGCTCTAAAAGCCTACCGTATCTGATGAATTTTTAGGGTGGAGCCTTTGTAGCTCATGGCCACAGAACCAAACATCATTTCTCCAAGCATGTTGCAATCCGAAGAACATCGAGAACTCTATAAATTGAACGAGACGTAGGATTACAGTTTTTTTTTTAGTTTTACAAAAATCAAGCTGTCTTATACAAATATTTTGCACTTTATAGCCTCGCAAAATGTCCCACTTAATTTCCATGCGCATTCAAGCCCAACGTTTCTATTATATTATCCTGAACCCATGCAGGCAATGAGAGAACATGCACACTCCATGCAGGTATTGTCCCAGTAGGGATAAGGGATAAGAACCAATGAACCATTAGATTCAATTGTTGTGAACAGAGGTGCCAACCAAAAATAATCTGGCAAGTATTAAACTTTACAAACCCATATAAAACTGTTAAAACAATAGAACAGTAAAAAGAAAGGTATTTGATAGAAGTGTTAAGAACCCTTATTGAACAAAATGCAATTGTGCAAAGAAACACATAGCATTAAAGTATAACTTTAGTCAAAACAGTTTTCTTCATTTTGGTTAGAGCAGGGGAAATTTCCCTTCACTTCCTGTCCCATAGCCAAACAGGAAGTCAGAGGAAATCCCTACAACAGGGGAATATCTTGGGGACCACCAAGTCAAGAGAACTAGTGTCCCTCTGGGATATTTCCTTTCTATTGCTTTTCTGGGGACAACCAACAATTTGGTATTTTCTTTTACTTTCACTGATAACGGTAAACAGGGCAAATAGAGAGGGTGGATCTCCCTAATGGGGACCACAAAGTGACAGGTGTTCCAATACCTCTCCATTTTATTCAAATAATAAAAAAAAAAAGTTACGGTATATTTTAAACAGAACCATTTACTGATGTCGTTAAAGCAAAGGTCTGCCAAAAAAAAAATTAAAAATTAAAAGCCAGCAGCCACAGATACTGCAGCTGCTGGCTTTTAATAAGACACTTACCTGTCCTAGAGTCTAGCAATATCGGCACCGCAGCTGATGTTTCCATCAGCTGTCGGGTGCTGCCCCCACAATTGCAGGTAAGGGAACCCAGCAGTGTAGCCTTACAGCTTCACAACAGGAACCCTACTGCGCAAGGCCCCGCAGTGAAATCATGGGCCACGGTGCGGACGACCGAAAGTGGGAACAGAATACCTGTCAGACAGCAGAAACACAGAAGTCGTACACCAATGAGGTCAGATCATATGCAAATGTACAAAAAAATAGGATTTTTTGTACTCACCGTAAAATCCTTTTCTCTGAAGTCCATGGACGGACACAGCTCCTTAAATCTTGACAAGTGGGTTATGTTCCCTGTTTACAGGAGAGGACTAGGCAGAAACATGTTAAATAGTTAAATACATGTTACATTAACAGAGTTGAACAGCCCCGCCCAGGGGGCGGTCCCTCCAGACATAACCCTCCTCACTGCAGCTTGCAGCCTCAGTTCGTAACAAGCAGTACAAACCTAAAAAGGAGGGGTGGGAGCTGTGTCCGTCCATGGACTTCAGAGAAAAGGATTTTACGGTGAGTACAAAAAATCCTATTTTCTCTTATCGTCCATGGACGGACACAGCTCCTTAAATCTTGACAAGTGGGACGTCCCCAAGCAGTGTCAAAAAACGAGGGGTGGGAAATATATCAGTAAAAACAATTTTAACTTCACCCCAAAACAAGCAGAGCTCCTCAACGGAGGAGGTGCAACTTTAAACAGCCGCCGGCAAAAACTAGCGGCTGAAAAAAACATCATAAGATGCACTCACAGCAACCATGTAAATTCTGGAAAAAGCGTGAACGGACGAGCAAATCGCCGCCTCGCACACCTGTGAGACCGACGCATGATGTCGGGAAAAAAAAAAAAAAAAACCCAGGAAGCACCAATTGCCCTGGTCGAAAGTGCCGTGACCGGAAAGGGGGGCCCGCCCTTAGGAGCATAGGCCTGTATGACGGCCTGCCCGATCCACCGAGAAATGGTGGTCGACGAGACCGCCAGGCCCTTTTGTGGACCAGACACCGACACAAAAGAGAGTCAGAAGCTCCGAAATGGAGCCGTAGTAGGCTGGTATACCCGCAAAGCGCGTACCACGCCTAAAGTATGAAAGGCCGAAACCTCCTTCGGAAGAAGGGAAGGTCGCGGGCGCACCATCACCTAATCCTTATGGGGGATCAAGCATGGCGGCTTGCAAGACAAGACCGCCAACTCAGAAACCCCTCTAACAGAGGTAAAGGCCACTAAAGGGGCCACCTTCTGAGATAGTGTCAAGAGAAAATCTCTCTGATGTTTCCAAAAGGAAGGTTCCTGAAGAACCGAGAGCACCAGAGTCAAAACTCATGGGGGAAGAGATGGGCCAAGAGGGGAAAGTATATGACAAACCCCTTGCACACAAAAAAAGGGGACCCACCAGGGAACGGGCCGCAAAAAGGCCACTAAAAGAACACAGCCAAGGCTGAAATCTGCCCCCAAACGGTGCTTTAAGCAATTTTTAGATCCAATCCAAGCTTTAAAAACAGCAGGACCCTGGACATTGAAAGTACGCCCGTGGACGTCACTCCATCCCTTCGCACCAAGAGAGGTGCGACGGTAGATCCTCCGGAAGAAGACTACGGTGCCCTGTTGAGATGACCGAGTCAGACAGACCCTGGTCACCTAAAGTCTGGCTTCCAATAACCATGTTAAGCAAGTCAGTGACTGTACAACAGGAGGAAGTATGGGACCTTGAGACAGGAACCTCCTGCCCTGGCAATCGCCAGGGTGCCTCCGCTACCAGGCGCCCGATATCAGCCAGGGTGCCTCGCCAGGGTGCCTCTCCGCTACCAGGCGCCCGATACCAAGGACGCCGAGATTAATCTGGAGCGATTAGAATCATCGGGATCTCCTCAGCATCCACTCTGTGGAGCGGCCGAGGAAGCAACTACCATGGAGGAATGGCAAAAAATGACCGATACAGACAACACAGGGCCACCAGCGCGACTGACGCGTCTGTACAAGATCACTAGACCTGGCCACTAACTGACACCCTTGCGGCGGAGACAAGCTGCCAGGAGATCCATGCCATGCGAGGCTCACCTCCTGCAAGGGAGCCGAAACACCCCAAGCACAAAGACCAGTCGCCCTGGTCCAGCATCTGGCGACTCCAGTAGTCTGCCTGCCGGCATACCTGATGGTAGACTGAAGCCACGGCCGTGGCGTTGTCCGGCTGAAACCAGATTGGTCGACCACAAGGAGAAGCATAGCCTGATCGCCTAAAATAGTAGGACAATGAACAGTAGACAGCACCTGGTATTCCCAGGCGGTCTTCCACCAGGCACTAGCCAGGCCCGACCCTGGGTAGCTACCGAGACCAGACACATTCAAGGAGGTGTGGTCATAGGTCCACGCAAGTCCAGCGACTCAGGGCCGACTGGACCCCCCAGTTTTGTGAACCTCCAGGTTCACAACCCGTGGGCTGGCATTCGTCGTAAACACCGACCACTGGAAGGAAGGAACAACTTCCCGGACCGAAGAGTCGGGAATCTCTGTCACCAACTCAGAGAGACTCTGACTAGGTGGCGCACAGGAATCTAATGATTTCAGAGACAAGAGATTTTTACCACCTGGACAGTAGTTCCACTGGAAAACCAGGGTGTGGAACTGGGCATACAGTACCACCTTGAAGGAGGCTACCCACAGACCCTGAACCAGCAGGCGCCCGGAGAGAAGACCGATTGCGTGATGCCAATACCTTCTCCGCAGACTGAAGAGTCTGCAATTTCTCCAGGGGAAGAAGGACCTTTGCCACTGGAGGAGTCTGGATCAACACTAGATACTCCAACGCTGAGTCGGAAACCTAGCATGCCCATAATTTGAACCCTGGGTCGCACACATGTAGGGCAGGCTTGCTGCCACTGAGCTACACTTTCTGGCCTAAACGTTTAACATCCACCCGAATCTTCGGAGGGTCTGAATGGGAATAACCCATCCACTAGGTCGGAGACAGAAGCTGCTCTCAGAAGAAAGTCGTCAAAGTAGCCAATGAGGCAAAGCCTCGCTGTCCCAACAAAATTCAAATAAGTGCGAGCTCCTAGCTGAAAACCCATGGTGCTGACGCCAGATCAAAAGGGAGGGCCACAGGCTGACAGAGACCCTTCTCTCATCACGAAGCACAGAAAAAAACACTGTGACATGTGCAAAACGGGATATGCATGTATGCGTCCCTGATGTCCGAGGACGTCAGGACATCCCCCGGATGAAGCGCAGCTACCACCGAACAAATGGATTCCATGCGGAACTACCCGACGTTCACAAAGGTATTTAGGGCCTGAGGCCCATAGAAAACCCCAAAACTCTTGTCCTGCAGGAAAGGTAAAACTACCTTGCAGCTTAGCAAATCCCACACTGCCCAAGGCAGACCGACGTGCCGGGAGGGGAAGACACAAGGACAGAACTTTGTTCTGTGGATAGGAGGAAACCCTATCTAGTACTCCGAAGAGACCACCTCGCAGACCCACTAGTCGGAGAGCAGGGAGGTTTCACTGAATTGTGAACCTGCAAGCCGCCCCTCCCACCTAGAGACAGGGAGGGAAGGCTATATACATTGGCAGGATTTGGGTGCCGGCGTGATCGGCTTATGCACCCAGGGACAGATTAGTCCCCCAGCTGGGCCTTTGACGGCCTGGGAGGGTTGCCCCTAAATAATACACACACATAGTGTGTATGTATATTATGTAGGTGTATGCACACATGTCTTTGGAGGAAACCGGAGTACCCGGAGGAAACCCACACAGACACAGGGAGCGACAATGCAAGCTCCAGGCAGATTGGCGTCAGTGTGCAGATTGGCGTCAGTGTGCAGATTCGAACCAATGACTCTTTTGCTGCCAAGTAATGGAGTTAAGCACTACACCACCGTGTGCATAAAACCATTCTGAAACAGACGCCCTGGATAACAAGGGCGCAGCATTCAATGAAGCATCACAGACCTATATGAGGCCCTGGACCAGCTGGTCCGCTAGGCTAATAACCTCAGGAGAGAGTCGGTGCTCCTCCACTGTCTGGTGCAAAATGCTCACTCTGTGAGTTGTATACAGCACTAGGGGTCAGGACTACTCCAAGATGGCCGCCGAGCGTTCAGAACGCGGCTACAGGAAAAAGGCCAGCACAATGTAAGCTGCGCCATAGCGTGGCCACGACAAAATGGGCGCCAATGGGAGTTTTCAATGTAATTGAAAAATCTCCCAAAAAAAATAGCGCCAGCGACCACTGAGACCCCAGTGTAGTGGCCACAATAGGCCGCAAGCCAGACCCCAGCATGGTAAACATGGAACGGGTCAGTACTTCGGATCTTCTATCAGTCAGATCCATACAAGTAGGGGTTCCCGCCCGGCGGTGAGGGACTACAAAAGCCCTCAGTGGCTTTTCTCATTCCGCATCTCAGAAATTATCAAAGAAGGGCACAGAAGGAAAAAACCTACACAGCGGTCTGATTTGTGTGATCCAAAAAAGACCGAGCCCTCAGCGGAAACCCAGCTGCACTATGCAGCTTAGGAGAGTCCCTTGCAGCAGTAAAAAGCGCACCCATAAATGCCTTATTCTGCCTTCTTTTTTTTTTTTTTTTTAACTAGGTACCTAGTCCATGGCTCCATAACAGAGCATTCCCCAGGGGATAACGGGGGAAGGGGGCACTCTTTTACCGCCCGCCCGCAGTCCACCCCCACCCTGGCACAAACTGTGTCCAGGACTAACAATAAAAACTCTGTGGGAATCCCAGGTGCTAACACCTGCTGCCACCACCAGCATGTGGGGAAGGACCCAGATACTGACTCCAATATTTACATATAGTGTGCATTATAATATGCACACCTGTCCATACAAATAGACAAAAGCTCCTAGAGCCCTATTCAGGGCCTCTCACCCACTTGCTGCGCTGACCAGGGGTAACCAGGGGACTCCCTCAGGAGGAGACTGCACAGCGCTGCCTGTGAGGAAAAGAACCGTGAGGTAACTTTTGCAGGGACCTGTGTTTAAACAGGAAAAGCCTCCTAGGGCTGTTTTATTTAAGGACAAGTCACAGATACAGCATAAAAAGCAAAACCATTACAGGTGTCACCAATCAGTCAGCGTCTGCTGAAGTATAATCATAAACATCTGTGCTCATCACAGGGCTTTTTACCTCACAGGAAAGCCCAATACAAAAAAGAAAAAACACAGGCCAGATAACACAGTCCCCTCAGGAAGGCCCCCTCCCCCCTGACAGCGGCAATGTTAGCAATGCAGCAAGGGAAAGGAGCAGGGAAGTAAGGGGAAGGGACCCCCGAACCCCAGGAATGCCCAGCTGTACCAACCCACCGAAGCAGGAGGGACTGTACTTACCCGTCCGAGCGAGGACTCGCTGACGCATTCCTGACAGACCTACAACCGCAATGGAGGTAGCTGTCGGCCCGGTCCACTGTGATTGAGACAACACCACAGCTCAGTCATATGTGGACCTCGGAGCAAAGCTCACCGGCCACCTCAGGAGTCATGAGGTATGGCGTGGCAGACCAAGCCTCTTTGCAAAGGTGTGCCCACGCTTGCTGGTCGGACTGAGTAGACTACAAGGATCTATATTATCCAGCCTGTCTCTCAGCCAACAGTTGAAAGAAGATTCTTCAAGAAAAAGTAAAGTAAAATAAAATAAAATTTCTCCTCAGGGCGCTGGGCCCAAAGGGAGCCATACGTCCTTCTCCTTTGCTAGGCAGAACGAAACTGAGGCTGCAAGCTGCAGTGAGGAGGGTTATGTCTGGAGGGACCGCCCCCTGGGCGGGGCTGTTCAACTCTGTTAATGTAACATGTATTTAACTATTTAACATGTTTCTGCCTAGTCCTCTCCTGTAAACAGGGAACATAACCCACTTGTCAAGATTTAAGGAGCTGTGTCCGTCCATGGACGATAAGAGAAACAGGCTTCAGTGTGCTTTGTCTAGCTTTATTAAAGTTGGATGTAAGCCGACATCATTTACCTGCAACTTCCTGCTCTCCTGCAGAGTTTGTAAAGCATGTTGGGGATTTTAATGAAGGGTTCAAGATTTAAAATCTCTCTACATGTCTAAAATATCATTGACTGTCACAAATGCACAAAGTTCACACTTCCTTTAGTAAGCCTGGTGTCTGATTACACTTACTGTTTCGTTTTCCCACAACACAAATAAAGAACATGCAAATTAGCAGAGCTGCCAGCCGCCACTTGATATGCAATATATGACACTTTTACTGCTTTGGGCTAAAAAAAAATAATAAAAAAAAAATGAGTACTGATTGCTTGTGGTTTGCAGCTCACCACTCACATCCCATAACTGGTGTTACAGTAGAGCTCACAGTTGGCTTTTGGCTGTTTACTGTTCTGATTATGTTCATTGCTGCACAGTAACAATTTCAAAAGTGGAAAGAAAAATAAAACTGGTATAACTGGAACATTTTCTAATATGTTATACATATGCAGTAAAGACACAAATTGTAATCTATTAGATCCAAAAGACATCAGTGAGTGACAAAACATGCACACCGATCAGCAATACCAGTATGACCAACTTTTTTTCTAAGGCCTCATGCACACTGAACGTTTGGCGGTTTTACAGCAGCTGTTTTTTCCTGTAGACATTTTTTTCTACAGTCATCAAACTCTCCATCATGCTATCTTGTGTGTCCATGCACACATAGGCTGTTACCAGTTTTGGGCAGTGTTTTCTCTTTTCAGCAGTAAAAAAAAGAGTGGGTTGAGAAGTTTTTCAGCTGTAAAAACGCTCCAACGCTGGCAAACGTTGATAAACGCTCAAAAACGGTGCTCAGCAGCGTTTAACAAATTTTGATCGATTGAAAAAAAAAACACTAGGGGGCGGGGAAGGGGTTAAGAATGTTCCCTGGGTGTGTTCTAACTGTAGGGGGGGTGGCCTCACTAGGGGAAATGACTGCTCTTCTGTTCATACATTGTATAAACAGAAGATCAGCATTTCTCCCCCCTGACATTTCTCCCCCCTGACAGGACCGGGAACTGTGTGTTTACACACACAGCTCCCGGTCCCCGCTCTGTAATGAGCGAACGCGTGTGCCCCGCGGCGATCGCGCCCGCCGGGCATGCGCACAGGAGTCGGGGCCCGCGTGGGGCGGCGCGCACGCGCCCCTAGTGGCCTGCGCGAGAGCCAACATTATATTACGTGCTCTGGCGCAGGGGAGCCGACTTGCCGCCGTAAAACGACAGTGGGCGGTCGGCAAGCAGTTAAAGAGACATCCGGGGGTCTAAACGATTGCACTGCATTAGATTCTTAAAAATGCATTGATTACTATAAAAATGCCCCATTGCAGGGAAGGGGTTAACACTAGGGGGCGAGGAAGGGGTCAAGTATGTTCCCTGGGTGTGTTCTAACTGAAGGGGGGGTGGACTGGGGGAAATTACTGATCGCTGTTCATACATTGTATGAACAGCCGGTCAGGCATTTCTCCCGGACAGGACCGGGAGCTGTGTGTATACACACACAGCTCCCGGTTCTCGCTCTGTAACGAGTGTTTGCGGGTGCCGGCGGTGATCGTGACCGCCGGGCACGCGCGTCAGGGGCGAGCGGGGTGCGCGCCCCTATTGGCTGCTCGGCGAGATGACGTAGATATACGTAATCCTCGCCCAGCAGAGCCGATGAGCCGACCTGCCGCCGTAAAACTGTGGCGGCTGGTCGGCAAGCGGTTAAACGTACCTATTTTTTTCTGCTTTCCAATGCCATACATCAACTTCAGAGACATGTTTACTCGCTATCTAGAATATTTTACCCACTTATGTGCCATTGTAATAAGATAATCAATGTTATTCACTGGTCATAATACAATGACTGATCGGTGCAAGTCCCCCATTTAAATCTGTTAAATAATACAGAGGTTTTCTGGGCTACTATGTCTATATGACTGCGAATGCCAATCTGTCAACACGTTATTTTTTTTTACCAATAAAAGTGAAAGAAAAAGAATGCGGGGGGTGTCGCACACAGCAATTGGAGGTGTAATCTTCACAAGGATAATTAAAACATAAAACAGAATATGACTTTAAAGAATCAATCACTGCTATTTAAGGCCCATTCACAACAGTCACTATATAACAACAAGATTTTTAAAAACTTTTATTTTTTTAGCTAAAAAGACAGCCGACTAAAATGTTTTGGCAACTGTCTTCTCCTTGTAGGTTTTATTCAAGTAATAAAGTCACCCCAGTTTGACGTAAACATCCATTTGTGGACTTCACTTGATACAAACCATCCCAGAGCAGTGAATAGGTTGAGCCAGTATACAGCACACAAATCTTCTTAAAGCAGCACAATAACCGATCTTCAGCTTCACTTAAAATAACACAAATCTGAATTGTTACAAAGAGATGGCTGCAGAGTTACTATTTTAAGGACGATGTAATAATATGCTTGTGATCTCTGCAGTTTCTCTTGACAGGAAGAATATTTATCTGCGTCAGATGACTGCCTTCTCCTCTGGCCAAAATCCCTTTTCTTATGTAAAATATAACTCAAGCCAAGTGGGGAGATCCCAAACCAAGAGCCAGAGGGAACAACTCGGCATTTAACAGTCACATGCGCTTGCGGTTTAACTCCTAGCCTGCTGGAAGCATGAAATACCAAATATATTTGGAATGACTGCCAAAGTTAGCATTCCATTGTTGATACTGATTTCTATACTAATGCTAGGACATACAGCTTGTTTAACAACATTCAAACTAAACTGTGAACACAAAAAAAAAAAAAATTGCATATCTGGGGCTGTGTCTCACCTAAAAAGTACCTCCTCCTAACCATGGGTTTGTATTAATTCATTTCCATTGCACGCCAGATGTTAAGCTTTCAGCCTGAAAATTGTAACCCAGTACTGTAGACAGATTGTTTTTAGGTACAAACGGGATCCAAAGGTGTGTGTACCCAAATAATGGTAAAAGATCTTGTTTGCAACATTAGTCAGATTTTTTATTTTCTAGACTACTAAAAATTTGGATGCTGGAATGTGCCTTGTTAAAGAGCAACACTAAAAGTCTACAGGTTATTAGTTTAGAGTTACAGAGGAGGTCTTGTGCTAGTAATTATTGCTCTCGCTCCAACGATTGTGGCAATACCTCACGTGTGGTTTGAATACGATTTACATGTGCAGGCGCGACTTGCGTATGTGTTCGCTTCTGCGCATGAGCACGGAGGGACGGGGCGCTTTAAATTCTAACAAAAAATTTGGATTGTCACTTATTGTTAAAGAGGGGGTGAAATGCAGCTTATTCAAAATGATCTGTTAAATAAATATATAGCAAAGATTCATGTGCAAATAAATACTGTTCCTGTGCAAAAAAAAAATCGAATAAATCTTAAAAAAAATCAATATAAAATTTCCTTAATGCATAAAAGCAAATGAGTGCAAAATATTAAAAGTACTAATAAATATTTCTTCAGTGCCAATAAGCAAATGCAAAATTAAGGTGCAAAATCAAGCACAAAAAGTGCAGCAATAATGTGCAAAGTAAAAAGTGAATAAAAAGTAAAAAAAAAAAAAATATCTGTGCAAAATAATCTGAATTGTATATGAGTATCTAAAATGGGAAACCTGATCATAGGCGATTGAACAAGAAAAGAGCACTCAGCTATTGGAGACTAGCAGAAAAGCTTAATTTTAAGCCAGGTGAGGTGAGAGGCTGGGGGAAACGAGAGCACCTGCACTGGATTGAAGCACGTTGCATGTTTTTTTTTGGCAGTTGGAGAATACTTTCTTTCAAATTTGATTTGTTGCAATTTTGCACATCGTTTGGACTGTCTAATAAATTTTCCAGCACGGAGGAGTTTTTTTGGCACTTTTGCTTGTTTGCACTTAAAGTGGAGGTTCACCCAAAAACCTTTTTTTTTAACATTAGATTAAGGCTCGTTTTGTCAAGGGGAATCGGGTGGTTTTTTTTTTACAATCGAAGCAGTACTTACCGTTTTAGAGATGCATCTTCTCCGCCACTTCCCGGTATGGGCTGCGGGACTGGGCGTTCCTACTTGATTGACAGGCTTCCGACGGACGCATACATCGCGTCACGATTTTCCGAAAGTAGCCGAACGTCGGTGCGCAGGCGCCGTATAGAGCCGCACCGACTTTTGGCTTCTTTCGGCTACTCGTGACGCGATGTATGCGACCGTCGGAAGCCTGTCAATCAAGTAGGAACGCCCAGTCCCGAAGACCATACCCGGAAGCGGCGGAGAAGATCGCTCTCTAAAACGGTAAGTACTGCTCGGATTTTAAAAAAACTATCCGATTCCCCTTGACAAAATAAGCATCAATCTAATCTTAAAAAAAAAAATTCGGGTGAACTCCCGCTTTAAGACTGTTTTGACACTAAACGTTTTTTGCACAGAAATAATTTTTTATTTTCTGACTTTAAATTTGTATTCACTTTTTACTTTGCACATTATTGCTGCACTTTTTGTGCTTGATTTTGCACCTTAATTTTGCATTTGCTTATTGGCACTGAAGAAATATTAGTACTTTTAATATTTTGCACTTATTTGCATTTGCTTTTTATGCACCAAGGAAATGTTATATTTATTCAAGATATATTGTATTTATCTGATTTTTTGCCCAGGAATTTATTTGCACAGGAACAGTATTTATTTGCACAGGAATCTTTGCTATATATTATTTATTAACAGATCATTTTGAGTAAGCGCCATTTCACCCCCTCTAACAGTTTTTAGTGTGTGAACACTTCTTTTACTATGGCTGCCGCTTGTGTATATTTATAATTTTAGTCGTTGTGTATTTATACCCGGTGTGGTTAGCGCATCAGTAAGTCTCATTACAAAATACATGATCACTTTTATTGCTGTCACAAGGAATGTCAACAAACCTTGTGAGAGTAATAAGCAGTAGTAGACAGGTACTCTTTATGGAGATATCTGGGGTCTATAAGACTTCTTTGCACTTAAAAGCATTCAAAACGCCACATTTGGCAGTTTTGAATACTGTCATTTATTAAATTTGGCATCGTCAAGTCTTCAGTAAACTGAAAGTGATGTCATGACATCGCTTCCGGGTTACTAGATCCAAAACCCAAAGTAGATTCTGGCTTCATTCGGGTCTCCGGTCAGCCAGCGGATGTTCCGGCTGGCCGATCGGGCCTCCCGGTACAACCCCTCAAGCCAAACGTCGCATATTTGCGTTACGTCTGTGTGAAGGGGTTAATATAGCAAATCAGTGTTTGTAAACATAATAAAATAGCAAATCAGCACACTTTTAGTTCAGGTACTCATTTTCAAGAGTGGATGTTTTTTCCGACGGAATTCCGCTCAAGCGCCAAGCTTGCATACACACGCCCGCGAAACGCGTAGGTCATACCTATTGATAGCTTCGGAATCTGCACACCCTGAATTTAACAGTAAACTGTATCTTGTCTTTAATTGACATGAATTTTAGTGGCGGTTCACACAGGGGTAACCCGACTTACAGCGCGACTTTGCAAGGCAACTTCAGCGCGGCTTGGAGCAACTTACAACACAACTTAAAGTTGCATCCAGGACAGGCGACTTTGCCAGTGGACACGGTCACAAGAACTTTTGACCATCAAGAACCCAGTGACTTAAAAACACTACGACAAGCCAAGAAAATTAAGTTCAATGCTTCCGAGCATGCGTTGAATTGTTTACAAGCATGAGTCAGAATTTTGTGCGTCGGAATTGCTACAGACGATTGGATTTTCCGGAAAATTTGAGAACCAGCTCTTAACCTTTTGTTGGCAGAAATTCTGACCGCAAAAGGCCGATGGAGCATACACACAGTCAGAATTTCCGTTCAAAAGCTTGTTGGACTTTTGCTGTCGGAATTACCGAGTGTGTGTACGGGGCATTAAGGTAGAAATCTCCCTTTTCTCTGAAGCCCATTCCATGCTGGTGGTGCTTCAAAAACTACAGACAGGCAGTGAGGAAGCGATGCGACACCTCCTCACCACCTGCTTTAACCTTAGTTTTTGCATTGCTCACAGTTGCGGGGGCATTTGTGATGCTTCCCCATTTGCTTGAATGTGTAAGTTTTTGGTGGGCGTGCCGCCCGCCGATTGCTACATGTCGACTTGCATGACTTTGCAGCAGTTGCCGAGCATCATAACCACAGCATGTGAACACCCCCATCCGCTGCATATTGCATCTTAAAGGGGGGGGGGGACATGCAAGTTCCGCCACCCCCCAACTACACATCTAAATGGAGCCTAACAGATGTGCTTCCTTTGCGCTAGTCTTACATTATCGTATTTAGTCATGAGGTTACAAATTGTATATTAAACTACCATTTCACCAAGATTTTACTGCTGCTGTTTGAATAAGACAAATGATATTAACTACCTGGTATTTGGGGCATTGTTCTTTTGTGTCAGAAGAGTTAGCCGAACTATCTAAAGATGAAGAGCTGTCGCCTCCAGGTCTAAGCTGGCAACACTTCCCGAACACCCTCACTGGAGCGTCACTCACAAGTTTCTGTGGAAACAGAAGAGAAAAAAAAAAAAGTTAATTTCTGAAAATCTCTGCACAGAATGAAACAAGGACACCCAAACATTCATTTTCCAGAGTCACCCACAAGCCACAATACATTCTATACCTCTCTATACAGGGTAGAGCAGGTGCAGAATTCCTTTCTAGCCGGGTCTTATGTGCTTCTTTTGTATCTCCTGATCTCAAACATACTCCACAGCATTACCAGAGGAAGAAGAGCATTAGAGGTTTCATCACATGAAATCTTAGCGGCAGGGATAATGGGAGATACTTCGAAAATAAACACAAAGGTAAAAATAAAAAAAAATAAAAAAAAATAAAAAAAAAGTTACATTGCATAAAATGCCTCGAATGGCTCTTTTACACTGAATGCATCTGTTCGGATCTCCAGGGGATCAGCGAACAGTTGCCCTGCGGAATTGTTGAACAGTACGTTTGTGACCTCTGTGTCTGTTCAGTCGGCCCTCCAGGAGTTTAAAATGACCCATGTCTATGGGCAGACCAATGTAACAAAAGTGCATCCACTTACATCCCAGTAACTAAGATCAATCACCTTTATGTCCAAAAAATAGAAAAAGGTGCAGATCTTTGCCATTGATTTTTTTGTTTTTTGTACTTAGATGGACTTTAGCAGGAAAAGAACCCGCATGGGTTCAGGTAAGCTATCCATAACCTTCCCACTCCTGCATTACTTGGATCACATAGCAAGGTACAAGTGATATACAATGGCCTTTGGCCGGCAGGTGGCTCTTACATTGCAAATAAGATGCCAATTTTTTTTTAGTACCCCTCTTGAAACATTTCCTTTCGTTTTGGTAAGAAATTAGGTTGATAAAATCCAGTGGTGCTGCTTCTGTATTTGGACATACTAAAGTAAAATATATAACAAGGTAACAGTAAAAATACCTATGCTAGAACATAATTCTACACTATGCTATAATATAAACATACTTAAAGGTACGTTCCACTCTTTAATGAAGATTTAACAGCAAATTAAATGGATATTAAACTATGATTTAAAATAAAATCTACTCAAGTATGCAAGCTTAACGCAATAAAAAGTGCCTTCTATTGTTCTCAGCCTCCACCACATCTGTTGAGGGTGACTACATTTGTTCTCCATGGTTCTACTGTAAGTGGGAATGTGGACCACTCCATTGTTGCTCACTTTGTTGTTGACCACAACTAATGTGCATTGCTTGTTCCAAATAAACAGAAGTGAGAGGGAAAAGAAAATTTTGGGAGCTCAGAGACAAATTACAAGGAGATATAAAAACACAGTAAGAAACAAAAACAACATGACAAAACAGATTATTAAGAGAGTCTTTAGGTAGTGAATGTGTATAGATTATTTTTGGAGAATAAAGATACCATTTAGTGCCACTTTAACTAAAACTGCTGTGTTTAATTTGTCAACAAAAATATTTCCTTCATAGTTTATCAGCTGCATGTTTTTAGTGACAAAAACTAAAATAAGATTTGAGTCAATCGATGAAAATCCATTTTTATTTTTATTTAGTCATGTTTTAGTAGACTAAAATCGAATGGGTTTCGTTAAATTGTAATGCATTAAAGTGAATGTAATCACAATTCATGAAATTTGAGCTGGGCACATATATCTGCAGTATTTTGTTATCTCTCTTCAAAGAGCCAAGTCCCATAGCTCTCTCCTGAACTATTCCCCTTATCAGCCCGATAATGCCTGACAAATTCTCGGATCAGATAAATGCAGCCTGACATTTCTGTCAGGGGAAGAAGCTAAAATAGATTAACAGGGAGCTGGCCCTATTACAAAACACAGCTGAGAGTCTCTGCATTGATGGGGAGGTGACCTGCAACTGGGGATGGGGTAGTAAATGGGAGTAAGGAAATGCAGAGCAGAGAACTAGATAGTCTGGGGAGACTTATTTTACACAGTGCTAAGCACCGATACTTTGCTGGGAGGGCAAACTCTCGCCACTTCCCATCAAGACACAAATCTGATGGACCAGCCCATTTTTTTTGCGATACAGCACTGCGTCGCTTTACCCGACAATTGCACGGTAATGCAACGTTGTACACAAGCAAAATGTATGTCCTTTTTTCCCCACAAATGAAGCTTTCTTTTGGTGGAATTTGCTCACCACTGCAGTTTATTTTTTGCGCTATAAAACAAAAAAAGAGCAACAATTAAAAAAAGAAAAAAATTATATATTTTTTTCTACTTTTCGCTATAATGAATATATACCAAAAAAGTCCATCAGTTTAGGCCAATATGTAGTCTTCTACATATTTTTGGTAAAATAAAAATCACAATAAGCGGGTATTGATTGGTTTGCGCAAAAGTTATAGCGTCTACAAAATAGATTCATGGCATTTTTATTATTTATTTTTTACTAGTAATGGCAGTGATCAGTGATTTTTAGCAGGACTGCGACATTGCGGCAGACAGAGCAGACACTATTGCCATTTTTTTGGGACCATTGATATTTATACAGCGATCAGAAACAAAAATACCCAGTGATTACTGTACAAAGGTCACTGGTAGGGAAGGGAATTAACACTAGGGGGTGATCAAGGGGTTAAGTGTTCCCTAGGGAGGTGTTTTTAACTGGGGGGGGGGGGGGGTGTAGTGACTGGAGAGATTGTTGTTCCTGAACACTAGGAATAGCAGATCTCTCCACTTCCCTGTCAGAAAGGGGAACTGTTTACATTGACAGATCCCCGTTCTGGCTCTCTGAGGAGCAATTTTGGGTCACCGGCAGACATTATGGATGACAGTTGGCGTTGCACCCACTAGAGCTCTTAAAGTTGCCGACTTACACCTACAACGATTTGCACAGCCATGCCAACCTGTCACAGTATAATGACCATGGCTGGTTAGCAAGCGGTTGACAGGTGGAGCTCTGAGGAACGTGTGAGTTCAGGAGGCTACTTAACACTGTAGTCGACCAAAATGAACTGGATATCGGCATTTACATTCTTGAATAACACTGACTGGTTCTCTTTAAGAAACTTAACATTAGAAATGTTTTCACACACTATTAAGATGCTGTGAAAGCATTTTTTGGACAGTCAGTTATCTGTCTGGTGACTTTGCCAGCTTCTGTATCCACATGGAATGCCACTGGACACGTCTCGCTTTCAAGATATGTATGAGCCTGGTACAAGGTTACAGAACCATCAGCTACATTCCATGTCATTGCCGTCCATCAAAAAGCAAACCTCATTTTTCATCCATTCCTTTCAGGAATGCAATAAAAATGACATGTACGTTGCTGCTGTTGCAGAACACATCTTCTGTGTCACGTTCCTTCTCAATTCACAACTCAGAATGGAAAATCCCATTGGATAAAAGCCACATACATTTTTTGTATGCCTTCCTTGTGTGATTAGATTGCTTGTTTTAGAATGACCTAGACCAGGGGACTACATGTGGCCCGCGGCCTCCTGCTCTGGGATGGAACAGAATAGAATACTGTTATTAAAGGTCAGTTTATAACAAATCACAGTGTATATATGGGCAAATCTGTTCAGCAGTGGTTCCTGGGCTGCTTTCAAACTGATAAGCAGGTGCAGAGCAGTGCTCCTGTGGGTTACCTGCACTAAGCCATAGACTTCTGTTATTACCTGCAAATTTGGTCTGCTTTCTGAAAATGCACCAAACCTTCAGAATAGAATTGAAGTCTATTGCAAACTTCAGGAAAGTCAAAAAGGTACACCCCGCGTTGCACCTGCGGTGCGGGTAAACCCCAGTTCATCAGTGTGAACACTGCCTTGGGCCCCTTTCACATGGCCACTTCAAACAATTGGACCCTCCATTCACCTCTAAGTAGTGGCAGATATAAACCAACTCCAATCCGAAAAAAAAAAAAAAAAAAGGAGTATAGTGGGCTGTGTCTGTGTCCGCTACGACCAGTTAGCAAGTTGCTTGAGTGGCCCTCGCTCTTCAAAAGGTTGGGCACCCCTGACCTAGACTTCCTGCATGTATATCACAGATTTTGTATACCACACTCCTGTTGACCACCCAAGCTGGCACTGTACATCCTGGTTGACACGTGTCTGGTTGACATTAGCCTTTGTAAGGTTCAACTGGGCAAACTAAAATCCTATTTACCATTAGCTTTTGAACCATCCTGTTAAATACACAAATGATGCGAAAATGTAAAAATGACCTGACCTTTTACATAATATTTTTATTCTCTTTCAAGTAAACACCAACACAGTTTTGCTCACACATCACCCACATATGTTCCAGAAATAGATGATGGCTATCAGAATAGTGAATTATGTTTCGGAGCCTGGCACAAGCCAGGAAAACCTGTCCACTACAGGCATGCTTAGTACTAAGTGGGTTTCCTCAAATTCTGGTGCTAGGTTTCAGGCTTTGCTTTAAACAAATCTTTAGTTCACTGATATTGAAGAACACGAATAAAAATATGGTCTTGTTTAACAGGTTAGTAGAAATCCACAAAAGTCATATTGCCAAATAACACTTTATGTGCTCGTTTGGACAATACATTTAAAACTGTGTGGTCATTTAGGAGTGCTTGGAAGCCCGTGCCCATTGGTCACCATGAAGGTTGACGCTCATACACAATATTTTTAAGGATATAAGTGACCAAAAATGGTTTGCTTCCAGTCATGTTCTTTCACTGCTTTTTTTTTTTAACTGACCTGCTACATAATAAGCATTAGAATAAAGGAAAAGAAAGTGTACAATTTACATTTTTAAACTGTAAAAACCTGTAAAGTGAGAAAAGAAATCTAGTGAATAGATGTGTGAAAAATTTCCATGTAAAGTATCTTTTCACAATGTTTAGTACATGTTGTTCAGATGGACCGATATGTGAACAGTGCGTGTCATAATTAGCTGCAATTGTGGGACAGGTGGTGGCTATTCAATGCTTTAAAGACTGGACACCACTTGGCTTCCGATCAAAGGATTAAATGCCCAAACATTGCAAAGATTATTTTATTCCAAGGCTTTTGAATTCCAGATAAACTTTATTTAAGGGATGGTATGCTAAATATGGACGTGACAATACCAGCCAATAACAAACCATAAATCAGCCACTAGCAAAAGACTGCAGAGAACCAATCAACTTGTGGCACGAGTTAGCAAGTCACCTGCAAAGGTTGTAAACAAGAAAACTGACATCTTTTCAGAGATCTTGCTGAATAACACATTGTATTTGAATATCAACCTATATTTGAAAAAAAATAACTAGTAAAATTAGAGGCTATACAAAAAAGGCAAGGTAAAAACTACTTAAAATTATTGGGGGAAAAAACAAACATGAATGAATGGAAAGCCACCTTGGACTTTCACATCCCACTTAAGTCTACTTGGTCAGCAGACCCCATTGGATTTTGCATTTACGAATTGATTTTAAAACACTCGTTTGCGAGTATATTTTTATAGATTTTTAATACATTTCCCATGTTGCAAAGGTAATGCACACAAGGCTGGTGCGCCCTCCGTCCTTTTTTTCTTTTAAATGGAAAGCCATGTCCTGACCCTTTAAACTTCAAAAAGAGAAGTATGGAGGCTTAGGCCTGTGACAGAGTAAAGCTGGCCATATACAGTTTGAATATTAGCCCGGTTCAGCAGAGATCGCCCAAGATTCAATCCATCTATGGGACATCAAACAATCGGACAACTTGGGAACAACCAGAATGTTGGATTTCTAGCATGCGATTATTGCCAGAAAATGTAGCCACTAGCAATAATCATCATTGACAGCTTACCTCAGAGCACCCCCCTCCCCAGCGGGAGGGATTACCCCATCAACACTGACTGTGCAGATGAAGGAAATAGAGTGATTTTCTTTCCTGTAACCAGGCCTGCCTGAGCAATGCCTTGGGTGACTCATAGGTGACATATACTCCAAACAGCCAAAAGGAGATGGAAGGGAGTGAGGAAAGGAGTATATGGTGCTGGGGAAAATTGGTTAACATGACCCTGACAGATCACTCCTCCAATATGGGCAAATCACAGGTTCACACCCTTGCTTGCTTTTCGGCAAAGATAAATTACCATCTAATTTCCCTATCTCTCCAAGTGAAGGCTACTAGGTAACATTCTTGCCTTCAGCCCTGATCCAAAAATCTTTACTGTGTAGCAAGGCGTACCACAGCTTTTGCAAACAGACATTGCCTTCTCAGGGGGCAGCAGTATGTCTAGGACTACATCAACAGGGCCTTCCGGGAAACCAGGAAGTGGACAGAGGAGATGTTCGTAACTAAAAAAAATGGAAAAAAAACAGGGATAGATGATTTTACAACAGTATGCAGAGATGCATGCTGTATTAATTTTAATTAAAAAGTGGAAAGCAGCAGGGTGAGCCAATGAGCCAAGACAAAGTACAAGTTTGGATTTTCCAAAATATATTATATTATACCAAAATATTTGAGGCTGCAAACATTTTGTTTAGTGGTCTTCATTTTCCAGGACCCAAATTATACTCATTATGAATCAGTCTTACACATGGGCAGCAGTAAAAACAAAAGTCTAGTTGGCTACTAAATGAAACCTTCATTTTCAGTGCATTGAGAGGAAGATTACCAACTAGGAGAGGAATTTAGTACAGTGTAATGAGAAATCCAGACTAGCTGTTATGACAATGGCTCATCTCACATGCTCATGTATGACTCATATTCTCATGTGACTCCACAGATCAATATAGATTCCTACGCTCCAAAAGCCAGCCACATCCTTATGGAAGATTTGGTTGGATGCCCATTAAACGTTATTATCTAAACATATACAATAATTACCCTTTAAAGAAAACAGGTTAATTTTAATGGCTACTTATATGAACATCCTCCTGACTTAGTTTGGCTGCCTTGAGTGAACAGAAGATATGTAATCCCAAAGTGACAGTGAAGGTATAAGAGTAGACAGACAAGAGCCATTATGTAACAGGAAGGAGAGTATGCTGTGCCAGGTACCTGGAATTAACAAACATGTTTTTACCAGAGCAGGGATAAGGGATGGGAAGGTATATATAAGCTGATGGCGGCAACCCATAAAAAGTGTATGCCTAGTTTTCTAGTTTTGGAAAAAGTGAAGAAGGATTAATCTGTCTTATTTTTTTATTGTTACCCTGGGATTCTGTTAGAGCAGTCTCACTCAACCAGTTTCAAAAAGACCCTAGGGATCCTCCAGAAGTTACTAGACTGAAAAGTAACCACTGGCACAATCTTTTCAGGCATGTGTAAGGCCCCATTCACACGGGGCTGTCAGTGTATAGGCTCTGCTTGCTCAGCGGGGATCGCTCCGTCGATTCCTGCTGAGCAGGCAGATGATCCCCCGCTCACTGTGGAGACGGATCTCTCAGATCTCCGCTCTCCTCTATGATGAAAACAGACTTCCTGTCACGGCTGACATCCGTCGCTCCATAGACCTGCATGGAGAGTCTGTTCAGGTTCGCCTGGGTGAAAAGGGCCTAAGGGGGCATTTTTCACAGCGACTCCAAGGTAACCACTCTAACCAGAACTAAAGAGAAAAATGTTTTGTCTATTTTTTCTGGATGCAAAAAACATTTTAGGGCTCATACACATTAGGTGGCTGAAAAAAATAAATCCCAAATCTCAGACAGAAAAATCAGCATAAAAAAAAATCGTATTGCACAAGAGTTTACGGCCGTGTTTAGCGCTGTGTTTATTTGCATTAAGAACTTTTTTTCTGCCGAAAAATCCTCTCAAAAAAAAAAAAACACATTTATTTTTTAAGGCTGAAAACGCTCCTCTGCAAATATGCCTGTAAATGCCTAAATGTGCATGAATAAATAGGCTAACAAGAGTGTGCTTGAGGCCTTTAGGCAATTTTCACCTCTAAAAAACAACATTAATAGATTAGCTTTCATGTTTCCTGGATACTATATTACAAGGGATAATTAAACAATATTGTAATATGTCAATAGCTCATTGAATATGCAAACCTAATGTTACACATATCTTCTTGAAGATTGTCTATTATGCAAAATCTATAATAAAAATGATTGAAACCTAAAAAACAACATCTTAACATAAATATTTCTATTTCTCAAAAGATAAAAGTCAGTTTAAAACTAGATACTTTGGAGTGTCAACAGCTCTTATACATAACTCTTTTCAGTTAGTTTTAGGTTTCTTGATCTATTTAGAAACACATTTGCTCATGTACCTATTCACACAAATAAAACACAATCTGATTATTAATTAGCAGACGTGAACCACCCCATTGCTCACACACAGGCTGACACACAGAGCAAACAGGGTGGAGTCCGAGAGAAGCAGTCATATGATCGCTGTAGAGCCTCGTGAACTAACACTGCAATTTATCTCTGACCTGGCAAACAAAATTCTGGCTACGCTCAGCAAGCATGTGACAGACACCACACTGATTCAGCTGGCTACTAGAAACCAGCACACTCTCCAGATCACAAACTGTCTTCCCAGGGACAAGATGGTTATTGCACAAGAAGTTTATGGAAACCCAGTACATATGAATTGCAGAAGCAAAGCTGTCTGAAGTGGTTAGCTACGTACATAGAGGGGAGCATGGAAAATTTGGGATTTTTAGTCAAGGCTACAGTTTTAAAAACATAGAAAACTCCAAGCCCCGATAATAGATGCCATGCCTCGATTTTAAATGCAATACCAACAATGTCCCCTAATGCTGGCTTCACAAATAGCAATTATCAATTTAAAGCAACTTTGAAAAATAGCAGTAGTAACTAAAAAAAAAAAAAAAAAAAAGTCTACCCGCCTGGCGGTTCTCCCTGTGATGCACTTGTCTGCACGGAGCTTAGGTGAGATTGCTAGTCACCTGCCATTTTTCTGTTTGACTTGGTCCTTTCTGCTGTGGGGTCTTAACTGGGTTTTCATTGTCTTATAGCTGGCATGGAATTGGTGGTGCCAACATTGCTATAACCACATGTGGGGAACCCTAAGCAACAGCTGTAGAATGTAAATGAATATAACATTTTGACATACATACATTGCAATTCTTTTACTTAAAGCGGGGGTTCTCCCTAAAAAAAAAATTTCTAGCATCTCATTCAGCATAGTAGCGTGAGCTACAGTATGCCTTTATATTTTTTTTTTGGCGCCGTACTCACTCTGTAATCGCGTAGTAAAGTTTCAGGGGAATGGGTGTTCCTATTCAGAGGGCTTGTGATTGACGGCCGGCTATGGCGCGTCACGCTTCACGGAAATAGCCAAAATAGGTGTTTGCTCTTCACGGCGCCTGCGCAGTCAGCTCCGATGTCTGTGCGCAGGCGCCGTATAGCGCTGGGAAGAGCCGAGACCTACTCCGGCTATTTTCGTGAAGCGTGACGCGCCATAGCTGGCCGTCAATCACGAGCCCTCTGAATAGGAACGCCCATTCCCCGCGGGGAGTCTGAAATTTTACTACTCGATTAAACAGTGAGTACGGCGCCGAAAAAAAATATAAAGGCATAATGTAGCTTGCGCTACTATGCTGAATGAGATGCTATAAAGTTGTTTTTTAGGGTGAAACACCGCTTTAAACTTGTTCAGGTACCACTGCTAATGTTCTCATGTGTCCTGAAGAAGTGGAAACGGGAAACACATTGACCCATGAGGACCTATTTTCACATAACACAGTCTTTTATTAAGCAATTAGCCTCTGTGTGAATAAAATATATTATATCGATTATAAATGTGGTCAAGTCTGGACTGGGACAAAAAATAGGCCCGGGCTCCAGCACCCTGCATCTCTGGACAGCCCCCCACAGTTTGTTACACAGACCTCCCTACAGTACAGACCCCCCCCCCTACAATACAGACCCATAATGTACCTCAGATCAGCGTGGGACTCCATGTCGGGTCCCCTCCCCCTGTGTAGACATAAAGGAGGAGGGGGAGGCGGCCTTACTCTGCTCGGCTGTGTGAGACAGCTGAGCAGAGACTGATCAGATCATGAGAGCCGCTGCCACTGTGCCAGAGAGAAGGGGATCTTTGCGAGTCCTGGCCCCCTGATGTGCTGACGGGTGTCACTTAAGTGCGGCTGCGTCTCGCAGCTGAGAGTGCACTGGGGGGGGGGGACAAGACATGCGGCCCACCGGGCACATGCCCGGTATGCTTTATGGCCAGTCCGGGCCTGAATGTGGTAAATAAGTTTGTTGGTTATTTAGCTACGCAACAAGTACAATTTGTTCTTATTGACCTTTTTTGGTCTTGAATGCATTTTATTATTAACATATTGTATATTTTTATACACCACTGCATTTGTTCCTCTTCATATCAGTAAAGTTTGATGCCTGTTTTTAAAAGATTTCTGATATATGGAATTATCTCGTGCAAAAGGAGCTTGAACAGCACAGCTTAAAACCCCAGTCTGCTTTGAAAACTTTGCCTGGGAGAGACCTTGCTTATGCAGTATACCCAACTTGTGCCTTGTGGCTGTGCTCAGTCTTGCCATAGTGAATGACCTGTGAAATGAAACAGTCTTCCACAACCTCACCTTACGAGCAGAGTTTTACTGTTTATCATCCAGTTTTAAGCCTCCTGCATAGCTTTCGGTTTCAGTCAACGACTGCGTTTCAACCAACATATGAAATTGATGTTTGATAGCACCTGCTTGCTATAACTGGTTTAGCATACATCTGACTCTAACCCTACAAAATCCCTGACTTTGCACAAGTGTACAAACTGTGCACGTGTAAGAATTTCATGCTGGTTTGAAGCCAAAGGGTCGTTACACCAAATACTGATTTGTTTTCTATTTTAGTTCTGTTTCCAAGCTTTCCATTTTGTAAATTGATAAAAAAAAAAAAGCATTCTTACTTTACAGCATTTCTTCACACGTGCCTACAACTTTTGCACTATATATATATATATATATATATATATATATATATATATATATATAAATAAAATGGATAGAAATTCAGGCACACAAGATCAAGTGTCTTGACAAGGTCACAAGGTGTGACCTCCCCCCGAGCCACATGATCCTTAGTGTGGAATAGCTGAATCCAGCAGGGCAGCAGTCAGCATATTCAGGATACTACCTGTCAGCGACTTCCAAGCTACAAATCATGCTTAAAATGTAGAACTCTGGCAATCGGCACTGACCAGTACTTACACCTTTCTGCTGACTGATGCCTATAAACAAAGAATACCAACCAAGGCCAACAATTTGGTCACAACCAACATTCTTTATGAGCCATACTAGCTGAAAATGTATAAGGGTTTACAAACCTTTAAGAACTGAGTGTTCAGTGTTGCCAAAGTTCCTCCTTTTAAATTTAGATTGGCCACCTATCCTGACCAGCTGGGCCACAAAAGCAGCGGCAACTGCTGCAAAGGCAGATTGCCTGCACCCTCGGCCAGGTCATGAAATGTGTTTTTGCTTTGATAAATGCAGACAGAAACTTACCAATATAATTTGAAATATATCATAATCTGCAGGGTTGGAGGCTTCTAGCAAATATACATGGTGCTACACAAAAACCTTGGAAGTGTCTGGTTATTTGGCAGCTTGGTTTACACTTTGCAGTAGGACGGGTTGCTGTAAAAACTCGAGACTGACAGGGTAATACCGAGCCACATAAATTTATCATAGCAAGATGTTAATGTTGTAAAGTGATACAACAAGGTTTAACTAGTAGAGAAACAAGAGTATGCTAAACAAAAATAAAAATCCAAATCATCTAAAAACAATCTGATTCATTAGAACAATTAGCATCCCGTGATTAAAAAAAAAAGCAAGTGATCAATTACCTCCCGCTGATGGTCATGGAATTTTTAGATGCATTCTAAAAACTATTTAGCTGTAATGTCATTGCACATGCAGTGGATATAAAAATTATACACACGTTAAAATGTCAGGTGTTCCTGTGATGTAAAAAAAAAATAATAAATAATGAGAAAGAAATCCTTTCAGAACTTTTCCACCTTTAATGTGACCAATAATTGGTACAAACAAACTGAACTCTTTTAGGGGTAGGAAATAAAAAATAAAAAATAAAAAAAATGTGGTTACAAGTGTGCACACTTTCTTATAACTGGGGATGTATCTGTGTTCAGAATTAAGGATGAGCCGAACACCCCCGTTCGGTTCGCATCAGAACTTGCGAACACACCAAATGTTCGTGTGAACTTTAGAACCCCGTTAAAGTCTATGGGACTCGAACATTTGAAATCTAAAGTGTTAATTTTAAAGGCTAATATGCAAGTTAATGTCCTAAAAAGTGTTTGGGGACCTGGGTCCTGTCCCAGGAAACATGTATCAATGCAAAAAAACGTTTTAAAAACTGCCGTTTTTTCAGGAGCAGTGAATTTAATAAATGCTAAAAGTGAAACAATAAAAGTGTAATATTACTTTAAATTTCGTATCTAGGGGGGGTGTAAAGTCAGCATGTGAAAAAGCGCATGTTTCCCGTACATAGAACTGTCCCTGCACAAAGTGTCATTTCTGAAAGGAAAAAAGGCATTTAAAACCGGCTTTGCAGCTCTAATGAATTGTCAGGCTCTGGCAATTACAGAGATGATTCATTCATAAAAAATAAAAAAGCTGGGGGTCCCCCCAAATTCCATTAACAGGCCCTTCAGGTCTGATATGGATATTAAAGCGGATCTCCACTCTAAAGTGGAGTCCCGCTGATCGGCACCCTCCCCCCCTCCGGTGTCACATTTGACACCTTTCAGGGGGGGGGGGGTGTGCAGATACCTGTCTACAGACAGGTATCTGCACCCACTTCCGGCCCTACGATACGGGCAAAAGACGGGTTTTTTCTTCGCTTCCCGTCCGTCCCCCGTTGTATGCTGGGAACACTCGGCTCCCAGCACACAGCGGGAGCCAATCGGCGGGCGCAGCGCGACTCGCGCATGCGCCGTAGGGAACCGGGCAGTGAAGCCGGAGCTCTTCACTTCCTGGTTCCCTCACCGTGGATGGAGGGGGGAGCAGCAGGGTGACGAGCGATCGGCTCGTCATCTGCTGCGATCACCGCTGGACTCCAGGACAGGTAAGTGTCCTTATATTAAAAGTCAGCAGCTGCAGTATTTGTAGCTGCTGGCTTTTAATATATTTGTTTAGTGGCACATCCGCTTTAAGGGGAACCCCGCCATCAATTTAAAAAAAATGACGTGGGGTTCCCCCCAAATATCCATACCAGACCCTTCAGGTCTGGTGTGGATTTAAAGGGGAACTCCATCCCAAATTTAAAAAAAAAATGGCGTGGAGTTCCCCCAAAAATCCACACCAGACCCTTATCTGAGCACGTTAACCTGGCCGGCCGCAGAAAAAAGGGGGGACAGAGTGCGCCCCCCCCCCTCTCCTGAACCGCACCAGGCCACATGCCCTCAACATGGGGAGGATGTCCCCATGTTGATGGGGACAAGGGCCTCATCCCCACAACCCTTGCCCGGTGGTTGTGGGGGTCTGCGGGCGGGGGGCTTATCAGAATCTGGAAGACCCCTTTAACAAAGGGGACCCACAGATCCTGCCCCCCCCCCTATGTGAATTGGTAATGGGGTACACTGTACCTCTACCATTTCACAAAGGAAGTGTAAATAGTTATAAAAAAACACACAGACACCGTAGAAAAAATTCCTTTAATAAAAAAAAAAATTCAGCGATGTGAATCCACTCTCGGCCCGGGCGCCGCTCCAACGTTGTCTTCTATCCTGCGACGGATGATCTCTCCAGCGACGGACGGGTGATCAGCGGTCCGGTACAGCGATGAGAAGATCCATCCGTCCAGAGCGCAGCAGGCGAGCTCCACTCTCCGCTGGACACAGCCCAGCGGAATGACACGCTGGAGCTGTGAAATTTCTTATATAGGGGAAACGGCCGCCCGACACGTGACCCCGCACCCTCGTACGTCACTGGGAAAGACAGGGAAATACCGGGCTTTCCCAGTGACGTACGAGGGTGCGTCAGAGGGGGAGGGGTCACGTGACGGGTGGCCGCTTCCCCTATATAAGAAATGTCACAGCTCCAGAGCGTCATTCCGCTGGGCTGTGACCAGCGGAGAGTGGAGATCGCCTGCTGCGCTGGTTTTTTTTTATTTTTTATTAATAAAGGATTTTTTTCTACGGTGTCTGTTTTTTTTTTTAACTATTTACACTTCCTTCATGAAATGGTAGAGGTACAGTGTACCCCATTACCAATTCACATAGGGGGGGTCAGGATCTGGGGGTCCCCTTTGTTAAAGGGGTCTTGCAGATTCTGATAAGCCCCCCGCCCGCAGACCCCCACAACCACCGGGCAAGGGTTGTGGGGATGAGGCCCTTGTCCCCATCAACATGGGGATATCCTCCCCATGTTGAGGGCATGTGGCCTGGTGCAGTTCAGGAGAGGGGGGGCCCACTCTGTCCCCCCCTCTTTTCTGCGGCCGGCCAGGTTAACGTGCTCGGATAAGGGTCTGGTGTGGATTTTTGGGGGAACTCCACACCATTTTTTTTTACATTTGGGGTGGAGTTCCCCTTAAAATCCACACCAGACCTGAAGGGCCTGTTAATGGAATTTGGGGGGACCCCCAGCTTTTTTTTTTATGAATGAATCATCTCTAATTGCCAGAGCCGACAATTCATTAGAGCCGCAAAGCCGGTTTTAAATGGCTTTTTCCTTTCAGAAATGACACTTTGTGCAGGGACAGTTCTATGTACTGGAAACATGCGCTTTTTCACATGCTGACTTTACACCCCCCCAAAGGTACGAAATTTAAAGTAATATTACACTTTTACTGTTTCACTTTTAGCATTATTAAATTCACTGCTCCTGAAAAAAACGTCAGTTTTTAAAACTTTTTTTGCATTGATACATGTTTCCTGGGACAGGACCCAGGTCCCCAAACACTTTTTAGGACAATAAATTGCATATTAGCCTTTAAAATTAACACTTTAGATTTCACCCATAGACTTTAACAGGGTGTTCCGCGGCTTTTCGAATTTGCTGCGAACACCCCTAATTGTTTGTTGTTCGCCGAACAGGCGAACAGGCAATGTTCGAGTAGAACATGAGTTCGACTCGAACTAGAAGCTCATCCCTATTCAGAATTAGGCAATCACATTTAAACTGATGTTTAATAGGAGTCAGTACACAGATGCCATTATTTAGAGTGCCTCTGATTAACCCCAATATAAAGTTCAGCTGCTATAGTAGGTCTTTCCGGATCCTACAGCAAAAGCCATGATCCGCAGAGAGCTTCCAAAGCATCAGAGGAATCTCATTGTTAAAAGGTATCAGTCAGAAGGGTACAAAAGAAATTTCAAGGCCTTAGATATACCATGGAACACCCTGAAGGCAGTCATCAAGTGGAGAAAATTTGGCACAACAGTGACATTACCAAGAACTGGACGCCCATCCAAAATTGATGAAAAGAAGACAACTGGTCAGGGAGGCTGCCAAGAGGCCTAACAGCAACATTAAAGGAGCAGGAAAAATATCTGGCAAGTACTGGCTGTGTGGTACATGTGACAACAATCTCCCGTATTCGTCATATGTCTGAGCTATGGGGTAGAGTGGCAAGACAAAAGCCGTTTACTTGCCAAGGAAACCATCCAAGCCTAGCTAAATTTTGTGAAAAAACATCTTAAGTCTCTCAAAAGCATGTGGGAAAATGTGTTATGGTCTGATGAAACCAAGGTTGAACTTTTTGCCCATAATTTCGAAAAGATAAGTTTGGCACAAAAACAACACTGCACGTCTCCAAAAAGAACCCCATACCCACAATGAAGCATGGTGGTGGCAGCATCATCCTTTGGGATGTTTTTCTTCAGCTGGAGCAGGGGCCTTAGTCAAGGTAAAGGGAATTATGAACAGTTCCAAATACCAGTCAATATTGGCACAAAACCTTCAGGCTTCTGCTAAAAAGCCGAACATGAACAGGAACTTCATCTTTAAGGAAGACAACGACCCAAAGCATACATCCAAATGAACAAAGGAATGGCTTCACCAGAAGATTAAAGTTTTGGAATGGCCCAGCCAGAGCCCAGACCTGGCTGTAGATTGAAAATCTGTTTTTATTTATTTATTTTTGTCTTGTGTTTTTACATGAAACAACATTTTAACAGGGGTGTGTAGACTTTATATCCACTGTATTTATTACCTGAATATAAAAACTTTAAGTGCCGGTTCACACTACCACGACTTGGGATCCGACTTGCATCGCCCCAAGTCGAGCAACATGAGAAATTCAATTGACGTGAATGAGAGCCGTCTTACTGTACACTACTGAAGTCGCTCCGACTTCAGAAAAGGTTCCTGTACTGCTTCAAGGCAACTTCTAGGCAACTTGTACCCATTTATTTCATTCAATGGAAGTTGCCTCCAAAGTCGGATCACTGTCTTAACCACTTGCTTACTGGCCACATATACCCCCTTCCTGCCTAGGCGAAATTTCAGCTTTCAGCACTGTCACGCTTTAAATGACAATTGCGCGGTCGTGCGAGGTGGCTCCCAAACAAAATTTACGTCCTTTTTTTTCCACAAATAGAGCTTTATTTTGGTGGTATTTGATCTCTGCGTTTTGTTTTTTTTTTTTGCAACAAAAATAGAGCTACAATTTTGAAAAAAAAAAAGATTTTTTTACTTTTTGCTATAATAAATATTCAATTAATTTTTATTTATTTTTTATCCGTTAAGGCCGATAACTATTCTTCTACATATTTTTGGTAAAAATAAAGATCACAATAACCGTATATTGATTGGTTTGCGTAAACGTTATAGCGCCTACAAAATAGGTGATAGAATTATGAAATTTTTATTTTTATTTTTTACTAGTAATGGTAATGGCAATCTGTGATTTTTGTCAGGACTGCAATATTACACGGACCATTCACATTTAAACAGTGAACAGTGCTATAAATATGCACGGATTACTGTATAAATGTGACTGGCAGAGAAGGGGTTAACACTAGGGGGGCAAGGAAGGGGTTAATGTGTGCCCTGCTAGGTGATTCCTACTGTGGGGGGAGGGGACTGACTGGGGAGGTGGTCTCTCCCTGACAGGACATGGATCTCTGTGTTTACACACAGAGATCCATGTCTCTGTGACTGCCGATCGCGGGAGCCTGGCGGACATCGCGGCCTCCAGGCACACGCATCGGCACCTGAGTGACGCGACGTATGTAGATGGCCTCCCGGCATTTTAGGGCCACATAGTGGCCGTAAAAACTCGTCGGGCGGGTGGGAAGTGGTTAAGCAACTTTACAGGAAGAGAAAATGGTTTTCTCATGCAAACCCCTCCCTCCCACAGAGCTGATTGTTTGAGTGGCCACTGGCAAAGTTGCCTGTCCTGGAGGCAACTTAAAGTTGCCTCGCAAAGTCGTGCCAACTTTCATGTCGCTGTAGTGTGAACCGGCACCAACAGTTCATGGTTAATAATGAAAAAAAGTATCGAGTAACATCTTTGTAAATAAAACCAAATTTTGTAAACAAGAATAGTGCTTTTTGACCACTGTTCATTTTGATGTCAAATTAGTCAAATCAGTCTTTTGACTAAAATTCAATTTTAGTTTTAGTTGTACATTAGTCATCTGAATTGAAACTTAATTTTATTTTCGTAAAGTTTTCGTCACAATCAATGCAGCTGGCAAAAATATTTTTATAAAATGAAATTAACGCTGCTTCATTGCTTGTTTTTTCACATTTATACTTTGCCATAACTATAATTGATGCTTGGATTGGTCCAGTTACTGGCACAAATTGTATAGTGAATGATCCCCCTTACAAAGTACACTTACATATATAAATGAGCCGCCATAACCAGAGAGTCCTTCCCAAAAAAGTTTATAATGCAGTACTGGTAAAACAAATTACCACCAAGCCATCTGAGGAATAAAATCGGAGGTGACATAGCACAATAGACGTCAACCTGATCACTCCATCTGTTTGATACTGCATCAATATTTTTTTAACTACTTGTTTACTGGGCACATTTCCTGCCCAGGTAAATTTTCAGCTGTCGCACTTTAAATGACAAGTCATGCAATGCTGTACCAAAAACAGATAGAGCTTTTTTTTGGGTCGTATTTAAATTACCACAGTTTTTTTTATTTTTTTGCAAAAACATGGTGAAAAAAGACCGAACATTTTGAAAAAAAAAAAAAAAGTTTTTAGTTTTGGTTACAAAATGTTGAAAATAAGTGATTTTTCTCCTGCACTGATGTGGGCTGATGGGCAAAGATGACAGCACTGAAAGGCATCACTGCTGGGCACTGAATGGCACTGCACAGATAATCAGGGCACTGATTATCTGTATAGATCTCCCCTGTGAGGAAATGCCACTGCATGTCTCTCCTCTCCTCACATACTGTCAAAAAAGAAATGCAGATAACCAGCATTTCCTTGTTTACATGTGATCAGCTGTGATTTAACACAGCTGATCTTACAGGTTAAGAGCCTCACCATCGGCTCTTTACCGAGATCGGTGATGCGCTGTGTCCCAGATACAATGTCATATGATGTCGTCCCAGAACCAGAGAGCTGCCGCCTGCATGTCAATTGACAAAACAGCAGACGGGAGGTGGTTAAGGGACCAGCAAAAAAAATAAAAAAATTGCATTACTTTTTTCAAAAGGTGAACGTTTCCTTTAAACATGAAACTGAACTTTATGGATTAGCACAAAATTTCAACCTCAAACCGCAACATAACTTTGTCTTTGTAATATTTTGTTTATTCCTATAGATCATTCTCTAACGGTTTAGAATTAGTGCTGTTCTTTTGCATATAATACACAATTTTATTACTTACAGAGCATACTGACGCTTATAACACAAATGCTGCACCAACATCAAGGAGGGGTCTAAACTAGTGTAATATTTTAATTAGGAGAAAATGCCAAATGGTAGAGAGGAACAAATTACAAGATGAATAGGAACAGACTTTTTAATCACGATTTTACCACTGGAGTTCATTGTAAATGGCCACAGAATGTCTCAGGCCAGCAGATTCCCTCAATGTCACTTTTGTACAGACCGATCTTACTGCCAAAAGAAGATGTTTCTAAACTATTAGGAACTATAATAAGGTTTTCATTACCTCAAAGTTTTCAAGTTTTAGGCTTCATTTCCATGGAGGTTTTTACAGCCACTTTTCTGAGCGTTTTTTGCAGCTTAAAAACTGCTCTCCATGTTAGTCTATGGCCTCATCATGCCCACCATGACGTTTTTGAGCCGTTGATGGCTGGGGCTTTTTTAAGCTGCAAAAAAAAAAAACAGGACCAGTGCGTTCTGAAGCTCCAGCGTTAGAGCTGTAAGCCTATTCCTGCGTTTCTTTCTCTATTCAAAATAATGGGAGCGCATTGATTTGAATAGAGGTCACAACAGAAGTCGGATC
Source organism: Rana temporaria (assembly GCF_905171775.1). NCBI lineage: Eukaryota > Metazoa > Chordata > Amphibia > Anura > Ranidae > Rana > Rana temporaria. Next base: position 267,628,589 of record NC_053491.1, on the reverse strand, counting down.
AAGATGATCGGACTTGCAGGGCGTCTGGTGTGCAGAGAATTGAAGAGGAACCCCGCGCAAATTAAAAAAAATTTGCGTGAGGTTCCCCCCCAGGATGATAACGGACCCTTCGGTCTGGTATGGATTTTAGGGGGAATCTATACCAGACCCTTTAGGGGGAATCTATACCCTATACCTAAAATCTATACCAGACCCTTATCAGAGCATGCCGCCCGGCCGGTCAGGAATGGGGGCGAGCGAGCCCCCCCCTCCTGAGCCGTACCAGGCCGCATGCCCTCAACATGGGGGGTTGGGTGCGACAAGGAAGAGCGGGCTGGCCGCTGCTAGTAAAAGAGCTGCAAGAAGATGGCAGTGGCCAGCCCCGAAGACGGCACCAGAGAGCGGGAGAAGAACCCTGAAGGCAGAAGACGACCCCCGCGTAGAGCGGAGAAGACCCCCGGAGCTGGCTAATAACATTTTAAACCTGTGTTGTGTTTTATCGACACTTTTCCTCCCGGTGAATGGGTAGGGGTACGATGTACCCCATACTCATTCACCTAGGGTGGGGGGCCGGGATCTGGGGGCACCCTTATTAAAGGGGGCTTCCAGATTCCGATGAGCCCCCCGCAGACCCCGACAACCAACGGCCAGGGTTGTCAAGAAGAGACCCTTGTCCCCATCAACAGTGCCCTCCCTGCCCCAAAGCACCCACCACCCCCCATGTCGAGGGCATGCGGCCTGGTACGGCTCAGGAGGGGGAGGCGCTCGCTCGTCCCTACCCCATTCCTGACCACCTGGGCGGCATGCTCGGATAAGGGTCTGGCATGGATTTTGGGGGAACCCCCACGCTTTTGTTTTCGGCGTAGGTGTTCCCCTAAAAACACATACCAAACCGGGTCTTTTATCATCCTGGGGGGAACCTCACGCAAATTTTTTTTTTATTTGCCCGGGTTCCCCGTTAAGATTTTCTGCACACCAGTCGCCCCCTGCAAGTCGGATCATCTTGATCCGACTTCTGGTGCGACCTCTATTCAAATCAATGGGCTCCCATAAGGATCCATTGATTTTGAATAGAAACAGAAAAACACGGCTGAAAACTAGCGCGGCAAAACGTGCATTGAAATCAATGCAAAACGCAGGAAAAATAGCAGTAAAAACGCCGCTTTTTTCCTGGCGTCTGTACTAGCTTTACAGCCCGTTCTTTAAAACGTGCATGGAAATGAAGCATTATTGCCATAGATCTGCAAATTCCAACTCCACGTGATTAGATAACTCCAGAAAACCTGTGTTGTCTGGCCTCATACACACTTAGCTATTTTCTCTGCTCTCCAGAACGCCTTACAGGTGAAAAGTTGCTTAAAAATGTGGTAGAAGTCGCATATTGCACACGCATTAATTCATTCTATTTGTCAGAATATTCATTTATTCCGGGCATTAGAATGCATTAACCTGCCTAAACTGCATGTAAAGGTTTTCTAAAATGCCTGTAAATACCTACAGCCTTGCATAGGAGTTTACAGTCAGGGAAAAAAAAGCCTTGTAAAAGCTGTATGTGCATTAATCCTCAAGAGGGTTTTAAGGATTGTAGTATAAATTATACATGTATCTGGAAGGTCCAGCATCTGGCAATTCAGTATCATGGCATAACCTACACTATTAAAAAAAAAGATTTTATACTTACTGTAAAATCTTTTTCTCCAAGTTCATGGACGAACACAGCCTTAACCACTTGAGACCCGCGCTGTTGACAAAAGACGTCAACAGCGCGGTTCTCAGGTGCCAAGTGGACGTCTTTGGACGTCATTTGAAATGCATTACCCGCGCGCGCCACTGGGGGGCGCGCGGTGGGTAACCACTGTGCCGCCGCATCTCTGGGGAACCGATGCGTGTACCTGGCGGCCGCGATGTCCGCCGGGTACACGCGATCGTCGGGAACACAGCCGGTAACAGCAGGGACGTGGAGCTCTTTGTGTAAACACAGAGCTCCACGTGCTGTTAGAGGAGAGGAGACCGATCTGTGCCCCTTGTACATAGGGACACAGCATCGGTCACCTCCCCCAGTCACCCCCCACACAGTTAGAACACACCCAGGCTACACAGTTAACCCCTTCCTCACCCCCTAGTGTTAATCCCTTCCCTGCCAGTCACATTTATACAGTAATTAGTGCATTTTTATAGCACTGATCGCTGTATAAATGTGAATGGTCCCAAATTTGTGTCGAAAGTGTCCGATACGTCCGCCGCAATATTGCAGTCCCAATAAAAATCGCAGATCGCCGCCATTACTAGTAAAAAAAAAAATGAAAAAAATCATAATTCTGTTCCCCATTTTGTAGGTGCTATAACTTTTGCGCAAACCAGTCGCTTATTGCGATTTTTTTTTTTTTTTTACAAAAATACGTCGAAAAATACGTATCGGCCTTAACAGAAATTTTTTTTTTTTTTTTTTTTTTAAATGGGAGATTTATTATAGCAACAAGTAAAAAAAATATATATTTTTTAAATTGTCGCTCTTTTTGTTTATAGCGCAAAAAAAAAAAAAACGCAGAGGTTATCAAATACCACCAAAATAAAGCTCCATTTATGGGGAAAAAAGGACGTCAATTTTGTTTGGGAGCCACGTCGCACGACCGCGCAAATGTCAGTTAAAGCGACGCAGTGCCGGAAGCTGAAATTTCGCCTGGGAACGAAGGGGGTTTATGTGCCCAGTAAGCAAGTGGTTAATCTTGAGAAAGTGGGTATTCGCCTTCCTTTAGGAGTGACTAGGCAGAAAGTCTCAACAACCTCAAAGCTGAACAGTCCCGCCCAGGGGGCCGTCCTACTGGCTATATCCCCTCAGCCTGCACCAAGCAGCTCAGTTCGTAACAAGCAGTACAAACTTAAAAAAAAAAAGAAGGGTGGGTTCTTTGTCCGTCCATGAACTCAGAAAAAGATTTTACGGTGAGTATAAAATCGTATTTTCTCTTTCGTTCATGGACGGACACGGCCTTAATCTTGACAAAGTGGGACGTCCCAAAGCAGTGTCAAAATGAGGGGTGGGAACAGCATAAAATTTAACTTCACCCCAAAACAAAACAGAGCTCACCTGAGGAGTTGTAACTCTAAACAGCCACCTGCAACACTTTTCAGCCGAAGAAGCATCCAAAGATACACTCACATCAATTTGTAAAGTTTAGCGAAAGTGTGACCGGGTGACCAGGGGAAACAGACGCTTGATGTCAGAAAGCCCAAGAAGCACCAATTGCCCTGGTAGAATGCATCGTGACAAGGAGGTGCCCGACCCTTTATGGCGTAAGCCTGATCATGATCTGTTGGGATCCACCTTGAAATCGTGGCCGAGACCGCTGGGCCCTTCTTGGGACCAGCCACTGAAACAGCGAGTCTGAACTCCGGAACGGAGCAGTAACAGACAAGTATACTCTCGGAGCTCGGACAACGTCCAAGGAATGCCACGTCGTCTCCTTAGGATTCGACGGATGAGGACACAAGGGTGGCAGTACAATGTCTTCCTTGAGATGGAAGGTCGAAATGACCTTAGGAAGAAAAGAAGGCTGCGGACGCAGCACCACCTTTTCCTTGTGGAAGATCAGATAGGGAGCCTTTCATGCCAACAAAAGGACCACTTTCTGAGAAAGTGTCAACAAGGGAACCTCCCTAATGTTCTCAAACGGTGGTTTCTGAGGCCTGGCCGGTACGGACTCCACAGTGTCACTAACGCATCTGTCACAAACCTCAATACCTTCCATTGAGTCAAGACCCCAGGAGATCTACGTCTGGTGTGCCCTATCTTGGGCAAAGGAGCTGAAACACATCCGGGTGCAGAGACCATTCTCCTTGGTCCAGCATCTGGAGACTCAGGTAGTCTGCCTGCCAATCTTCCACGCCCGGAATGTATACGGTTGACAGGGCCAGTACGCTCCTTTCTTCCCACCTTAGAATGTGAGCGACCTCCGACGCTGCAGCCGAGCTTCTTGTTCCTCCTTGATGGTTGACATATGCCACTGCCGTGGTGTTGTCCGACTGGATCCTGACTGGATGCCTCCGAGACCATGTGGAGAGGCACAGCCTAATCGCCCGAAGTTCCAGGACATTGATCGGCAAGTGGGAATCCTCCGGAGACCAGCGACCCTGGGTCGACTGAACCCCCAAGACTCCCCCACAACCAGTAAGGCTGGCGTCCGTCGTGATGACTATCCAGCGAAAGGGAAGCAACGACTTCCTGGACAGAAGTGCCGGTAAGGTCAGCCACCAAACAAGGGAGGTCCTGACAAGGTGGCTCACCAGGATTTGATAATCCAGGGATGATGGGCACTTGTCCCATCTGGGCAGAATTTCGTTCTGTAGCACTCGCGTGTGAGATTGCGCATATGGTACCGCCTCGACAGAGGCCACCATGAGGCCCAGGACTCGCATGTAAAAGCGGAGTGACGACCCGAAGGGTCTGCAGCTTTTCCACAGGGAAAAAAAACCCTTGCCTCTGAGGAGTCCAGAATCAACCCTAGATATACTAGGCGTTGAGTCAGTACCATTACTGACTTCTGAAAGTTCGGTACCCACCCAAAGTGTCGGAGGGTTTGACAGGTTATAGACACACTCGCCTCTAATTCTGAGCTTGAAGCGGCTCTCAGAAGAAGGTCAACCAAGTAGCCCAAAATATCGATGCCACGTTGTCTTAGTAGGGCGAGAATTGGGGCAAGGACCTTGGTGCCGATGCCAGGCCAAAGGGGAGAGCCACAAATTTATAGTGGTCCTTCCCGACCGCAAAACGCAGATATCTCTGATGCTTTATGCACATGGGGACAAGTAAATAGGCATTTCTGATATCCAAGGATGCCAGAAAGTCCCCTGGCTGGAGGGCAGTGACGACATTCCATTCCGGAATCTTTGTACCTTCACAAAGCAATTGAGGGCCCTGAGGTCCCGAATTGTGAGAAACGCCCCCCTCCTTTGGCACCATGAACAGATTTGAGTAAAACCCCTGAAACACAGGGATAACCACACTACGTTTCAGCAGGTCCTGAACTGCCCCAAATAGGGCCTCCCGACGAGTCGGTTGTAGCTGGAGGGAAAAAATCTGTTTGGTGGGCAAGATAGAAAGTCTATCTTGTACCCTGAAGAGACTACCTCGCAAACCCACCGGTCGGGGACCTGAGATGCCCACCGGGTCCCGAATTCGCAGAGTGTCGATAGAGGCCAATACAATGCGGCCACAAGAACATGGCTTCCAGTGCAACTTAAGCAATACAGAATGGATCCCAGCAAAAATGGTCGCCGACAGCATGGAGCGTATAAGCTCATTGGCCAACCGTAGAGCGACAGGCCTGTCGTGGACGACCCAGTGCGTAGCTATGGTCGGCACACTCTCGATGGCTGAAACTGGGGGGGGGGGGACTACAAGGATCTGGGATCCAGCCTGTCGCTTAGTCGGCAAGTAAATTTGAAATAAAGCCTCCAGGCCTATGGGCCCGAAGGGAGCCATGTCTTCTCCTTAACTAGGCAGAAAAAAACTGAGCTGCTTGGTGCAGGTTGAGAGGATATAGCCAGTAGGACCGCCCCCTGGGCAGGGCTGTTCAGCTTTGAAGTTGACACTTTCTGCCTAGTCACTCCTAAAGGAAGGCTAATACCCACTTTGTCAAGATTAAGGCTGTGTCTGTCCATGAACAAAAGAGAAAAAAATCTAAAAGCTACTTCACGATTGGGTGCAAAAAAATTGACAAGTCACTGAAATAGAACAAACAGACACAGGCTCAGCTTCCCCTGATCGTACCTTTTACTTAACCACTTGCCGACCGCCTAACGCACATATACGTCGGCAGAATGGCTCGGGTGAGCAAAGCAAGCCCGGCAAGCTCCATGGCCGTGCCCGCCGACTCCATGTCTGCCGATGTCCTACGATCGTGTCACTGAGGCGCAGAACGGGTTGATGCTTTTGTAAACAAGTCATTTCCCTGTTCTGCCTAGTGAGAGGACACTGATCTACTTGCTCCCTGTTATTGGGAGCAGTGATCAATGTCGTGTTACTGGTAGCCCAGCCCCCCCAGTTAGAATCACTCCCTAGGATACACTTAACCCCTTCATTGCCACCTAGTGTTTAACCCCTTCCCTGCCAGTGTCATTTACACAGTAATGAGTGCATTTTTAAAGTACTGATTCCTGTATGAATGACATTGGTCCCAAATTAGTGTCAAAAGTGTCCGATGTGTCCGCCATAATGTCAGTGTCATGATAAAAATCGCTGATCGCCGCCATTACTAATAAAAAAAAAAACACATAAAACCATACCCTATTTTGTAGATGCTATAACTTTTGCGCAAACCAATCAATACACGCAGATTGCGATTTTTTTTTACCAAAAATATGTAGAATACATATCGGCCTAAACTGCGAAAGAAATTGTTTTTATATATTATATCGGGGATATTAGAACGCAAAAAATAAAAACCGCCGAGGTGATCAAATGGCACCAAAAGAAAGCTTAATTTGTGGGGAAAAAAAGGACGTCAATTTTGTTTGGGTACCACGTTGCATGACCGCGCAATTGTCAGTTAAAGCAACGCAGTGCCTTATCGCAAAAAGTGCTCTGGTCAGGAAGTGGGTAAATTATTCCAGGGCCATCAATGTGATAAGTAGCCCCCATTGACCAGTAAGAAGCTTGTGAGGTTAAAGAAGTTGGGAAAGCAGTAACAGTTGGTATTTGCATCGGATTTTCTGAAGAACTATAGAACAGAGACAAGCATTTGAACATAATGAGGTTACTTTACATTAACAAAGAGTAAAATTGTCTAGAATTACTATTAACAACTTGGATAAAACCTCCAAAGAGTTTACAAAATGGTCATACACTGACATAAAGGTGACATACTAGCAATGTTGACAGATGATTGATTATACCAAAAAAGGAGGAAGCATTTAGTTTCCAGTGAAACATGCACACATTGGACCGACAGTCTTCTGACACACTAAAACCAGGCCCGGAAAAATCTTTTGTTTTAAGACGCTTTCTCCAAGACACCATTTAAACATTTTAATTATGGAGAGGGGCAACTTACCGAAACAGAAAGCTCCTCGGTCTTTCGCTTGGCATTGGAATCAAACAAGACATTTCGTCCTCGCTTCTCACAGTCCTGGTATACAATCAAGCGTATCTGACTTGGATCGAACTCATATGATGGCCAGCTACAAATAAATAAATACAGTTTTTGTTCACATAAGAAAATAACTTTACAGAAAAGGGATTACATTCTCATAATGCAAGAACAGGGTTTTGCCCCCCCCCCCCCCTCTTACAACCGAATATTAGAAAATTGTACACAAGAACAACGATGCTGAGCACCCAAGCAGCCTAACTGAACACATATTGGCATTAAATCCACTACATTACCATGTTAGCTGCCAGATCCACAGAACCTGCACCCTTGATTCTCAAACAGGCTAACAGGCTTATAGTCTGCAGGTCTCAGAAAAACAGCTAACATAATACAATCATCATTCAGTCAGGAAATTAAGAGATGGCAAAAATGTTGTGTGGACACACTTGGAAGTGTTAATTCAAAGACATTTTAATGCCGAATTCAATATCAAAAATAGAATTCAAATATATGCAGTACAGAAAAAGTTATGCTTACTTTAAAAAAGAAAACGCAAGTGTGAAGAGCAGGCCTTTACTGATACTTTTTGCTTACATGTAAAAATATATATTTGCTAGAAATTTACTTTGAACACCCACACATTATATACATTTTAAGCAGAGGTCGTAGAGAATAAAAATTGTGGGTTTTGCAGGGTTTTTTTTATGGATTTGCGCAGCAGTTTGAGCACACATTTTTGGAAAAAAATACACGTTAATGCACACAAACACATTATAAATACCCAATTATTTATTAAAATATAAAACAGTGTTATGCTGAGTAAATAGATACCCAAGGTAACATAACATAATATATCGTCTGGAGGGACGGAGATCCTGGAAAGGCACTGGTGGGCGGCAGGAGGGGGTGACCCCTCCCACTGCCTGCAAAAGAAATCAAGCAGCTAATTAGACACTCAGATGGCTTATCGCCTCCTGTAAAAAAAATAAAATAAAAAAAAAACAACAGATGATGCCTGTAGCTGCATATATTCGAGTTACGTTTTTTGTATTGACTTCAGAATTAAATGGTCTTTAACTTGACATTTGAACATTTTGCATTTGGTGCAAAAAAAAACATTTCCTATTAGCCTGCAAAGTTGCAAAACATTACAATTTCCAAAAGTGTCCATGATTTTTGCCACCACTATGTGTCCCAATCTAGAATTCCTCAAAACAGAAAATTATTACTTTCTATTATGACGTGGTTATCACGGTCATAAGACTGAATTGCAGTTTCTCGTTCAACACTAGAGGGAATTTTTCCAACTATTAGCATAACTGATGTCAGCAATGAACTTGTTATAATTTAAACATTTACAAGTGTTATACAAGAAAGAAAAAAAATCCATTTACTAGGGTATATGTACTACTGTTCCGACTGGACAGACAGTATTTTAGCTGTTCTCTTAGTACCTAGTTCTGGTCCCCAGTCTGTGACCAGCAGCTCAGTCAGCTTCTAGAGAGAATCCAGCAGGTAGCTTCATTCTGCAGTTATCTCCTGTGACCACACAACGCTGCTTTATCAAAGCCTGTCCACACTAATTCTTTGGCAACATACACTTCTGACTTCTTGGAATTCTTTTCTTTTGCGTGCAGTTAAAGCAGTGAAGTTCCTAAGTATCTATGACTGTGCCACTTTGGGTATGAACCCAGTGCCCTAATGGACAAATCTAAAGACTATTTTTAAAGAATCTACGCACCTACTGTATTTATAGATCCCCAAGGCTTATCTGCAATGCATGCTTGCCGTGTTAGCGCCGTTTCTAATATTCTTATACATATGTACATGCTTTAAATCAATCAGGATTTAAATCAACAGAAATAACGTTTTTTCAAACGGCAATTAGTCGTGTTCAGTAGCTTGTTATAGAAGAAAGCTACTGTACCACCATAAAGACTCAATGTTTCCACTACAAATGACAAATATTTGCAACATACATTCCAATATGAAACTAGGCTAGTCTAGGGAAAAAAGCAGAAAATAAAAAAAAGATGACGCCACCAAAAAAGCACTTCATTGCCATTTGGAATGAGATTTGATTGATTGTTATGGGAAACAAATCCCCTTTTCTCCTCAGTTTTAGAAATGAGGCCTAAAGCCTTTTTTAAACACTCACTGCATAACTGCCAGCAATGACTCGCTCAGTGATGACCAAAATCATGTCACGTGTTTGCCAAATTAAAAACTATTTTATAAAAATGAAAACATTTAATATAAATATAACAAAATCACCAAATTTATTATATGTAAAAATAAATGATAGTCTGTATACAATCAAGTAGCATCCATACTCTATATACAGTTGTACTATTACAATTTCTAAATATCAGCTATATTCAGAGTACCTGGACTGCATCTTGCGTTGTATGCAGCTTCCCTCAAAAAAAAAAAAAAGAGAGGAGAGGCAATTGAATATAAAAAAATAAAATAAAATCATTCAGGAGCCAACCGATTGTTAGAAATAGCAATAGGCCTGATTAAGCCAAAACAAAAAGGTTGGCATGTGATAAACGGAGAGCTGGAGCTTGAACAATATGCTGTCCATGTTGTGTTTTAAGCTGCACAGCACCATCGACATCAGAAGAGACACCTTAAAAACATCTGCTGCCAGCGGTACAGTCTTTACTTTCACACCAAGAGCCATTGATTCTTGAGAGGTTGCAGACAGTCGTGCCCTTCTTTGATTCTTGTACGTGATGCTCTCTGAAGGCACCCTAGGACTCTGCTCATTAGCAGAGACAAAACTCTGTGCTGACCGAGCCGGGTGCCAGCTGAGTTTCTCTGTCACTTCTTAAACAAATCTCATGTCTCTTCAACCACCTGACTATGATCCCTTGGCAGATGTGACGGTGCGTGTCCTCAGCCAAAAAGTGTCAGACAGATCAATGTAAAGGGAGTGTGGAGGCTGCAAGCTGAAGATGCCTTTGCTGTAATTCTGCCCCTTCTTATCCTCCATCTCCATGGGTGACATTCTTGGAAGCAGGAGGATGCATGTGTTCTGCTGAGAGGCGAGCCAGACAAACAGAAAAGCAGGCAACGAAATCCACCATGTGACACGGAGCTGTCAGTGCTTGCCACCTGGATCTGAGGCACAAGTGCCAACCAATCCTTGAAATGCTTTCTGTTCATTTCAAGCACTTCACAAATCTCTGCGAGAAACTGGAGCTAGCTGCCTGTAGCACAGCAATACTATGCAATCTGATCAGGGATAGAAATATACAGCAGCAGAAAAAATAAAATAAAAAAGGCCCTACAAGGCATAAATATAAGAGTTATTAAGAACACATTGTTGCAATAAATGACAAAAAGATGCTTTGCTTCAATTCTGTTGTGTGGACTGTTCTGAATGAAAGTTTAGTATCAAATATCTGTAAAAGACGGCAAGGCCTAATGCGGAAATCCCGAGGGGAAAGCCGAGAACCTGCTCGGTTCAGTCTTTCCCCTACACATGGCTGGTTTTCCCAACAGGAATACTGTGATGGAGCTTTGGCAGGGAATCCCGGCTGTGTGTATGCTCCATCGCAGTTTTTCCCTATAGGAAAACTGTCAAAAACCGCCGGGCAAAAGTCCGCCGGATTTCCCGGCGAGAAAAAAAAATGTTTGGCCAGTTTTCCCATCAGAAACCTGTCCGAATTCAAGAAAGCTGCTAGTGCATTATTTCCTCCGGAGCTTTCTTTGCTTTTCTTAGACCTCGTACACACAATCGGTTTTCCCGACGGGAAAACTGCGAGGAGAGCTTTTGGCCGGGAATCCCGGCTGTGTGTATGCTCCTCGCAGTTTTCCCGTCGGGAAAACTGATCGTGTGTACGAGGTCTAAGAAAAGCAAAGAAAGCTCCGGAGGAAATAATGCACTAGCAGCTTTCTTGAATTCGGACAGGTTTCTGTGACATCACATTTATTCTGAAACCAAGACATCACACATTTTAAAGCCCAAATGAACCGTCACCATTATGGGAATGCATTAAGACTGCAGATACACAAATATATATTGCTGGTCTTATGAAAATGCTTAAATGTTAAAGCTGAAAATCACTCAAAAACTGTTGGTTCAGCATGTACCGGGCCAACTTTTAGCCCATGTGTACAGCTACATTCAATGCTGCAGCATCCCTCTTCTTGTATCACATATTTTTTCACTTTGATACTTTTTTATATTTTTAATTTTGTGGGTCTAGCGCAGAGTTTTTTCTTTTTTGTTTACATGTGTACAGCTGCATGATCAAATGGGTATGCCAGCATTCGATCAGCGCTGGAAGCCAATGGCAAACACTGATTAGTGTTCTGCACAGCAGGGAAGATCGCCCCAAACAAACATCACTTTTGTTAGTATGGAGATCTGTCAATTTTTTTTTTGTTTTGCATAGCTGAATGGGACCTAAAGTGACTGTTAAAAAAGGGATTTTTTTTTTCTTTTGTACAAACATGCTTAGTGTAATGCTTTTGTAAAGAGCAACCCCAATCCTCCTCTTCTGGGGACTCAACTGGCGTTCCTGCCTCTTCTCCCCCCCCCCCCCCCCCAGTGCCCCCATAGCAAGCCACATGCTATGAGGACCCTTGTGCGGGTTCGACCCCAAAACGTTGATTGTGCGTCAGCCCCCACCTCCCGCCCATCAACTTGGCAAAATTGCCCAAAAATTGTGTACAACAGTTTAATGTTTTTTTTTTTTTTACAATGGGGTGTCTTCCTTGACATTGTGCATAATTTTAATTAGTGCCTTGACTGGGAAAAGGTTGAGAAACACTGGAATAGAGAACCAGTGTTGAAACCATTTTTTTTGAGCTGCACTATCCCATTCCACAATTCAAATATAGAGTATGTCGATGGATATGGAGTATTTACCAAGTGGGTATAAAAATTGGATATCAAATCATGATACTTGTTCAATCAAGGTCTACTTGTTTGTTGCCTGCTCTGTGCTTTAGCTGGGCAGTTTACAAATGAGGTAACTATTTTAAGTGGAACAACTGAAGTGCAATTGAGTTCTCCTAAGCCGAGATCTTCTTGCATAAAACTACAATAAAATGTTGGGGTCCCAGGCCCAACAAATAAGATCCTTGTTGTATAAAGTATGTGGGTGCTGCTTAACAAAATTCCATTATAAAGTTGAAGCCCATGGCTTGCCATACACTACAGGTAACAAAGGGGATTTATGGAAATCTAGCATATAGCAGCATCCCATACAGAAGGAAACTGTATGCTCATCAAAGTGTCACAAGGAAATTTGTACATTCACACAAGGGTAATGCTAAATATAACAGACCTAGAAGTCATGTGCTACTCTAACCTCTACCCTTGCTGGAAGAGAGGAGGAAGCTTTACATTCACATTATGGCTGCAACTTCTCCAAAGACACTAAGTGACCAGCAGTATGAAGAATTAAAATAAAGGAACATTGCTGGAATGACACTCGTGATACCAACTGAATTTTCTGTAGTGACTGTACAGGGTTATCAAGGGACAATGACACCCACTGCATTATAATCTGATGAAATAAGAAAGTCTTGCATAACCTAAATAGTAGGATTTTACATAAGCTCACCCACCACTGGTAATAAGAAGCACCACTCTATGTAGGGATTACTTGGCCACTCTTCCTCACATATCGGTAGTAACTGTCATAGAAGAACACACACCAAGGTGCACTGGATCCAATATTTACTAAACACATAACCAGTCATATCTTATTATTGCCATTGTCTTCCATGTACAAAGACAAGGTTACAGTTGTAATCAAAGCATACAAAGAATGATAACTGGCAAGAAAATTGTTAAAGGTTGTGCCTATGATTTGCATGGTGCACATAACGGTTCTCAGCACATGTAAGGACCTCCTAAGGTGATTTGTGATTGTAGCTGTATACACATAGTTTAGGGGTCTCAAACTGGTGGCCCTCCAGCTGTTGCAGAACTACAATTCCCATGAGGCATTGCAAGGCCGACAGTTACAAGCATGACCGTCATAGGCAGAGGCATGATGGAACTGTAGTTCCACAACAGCTTGAGGCCCCTGCACTAGCTGGTACACCCCTTAAAATATATTAGAAATAAACAGTTTCTGGCAATCATCTGTGTGAAAGAAAGTTGCCAATCTATTCTATTCTCAAGTCTTAGCGAGTATGTTCACAGTACAACACAAATGAACAGGCAAACATAATACCAGCTGGTACTGGAAGACAATGAAGCATTTTATACCCAGACAAGCCTTTAGCTGTGCCATCCATACTGTAGATTCAGACTCCATGACCTTTCTCAACAGCACATCACAAGCCCTCGATGCATGGAAGCTGACAAGGGTTTATAAAGATATTCAACTGTAAGGTCATCTCTATAGACAGACCTACTTTCCAAGATGTAATGCGGAGAAAAACTGCATCAGCATACAGTACATGCAAATCAAATTGTTAGTTGTACTACAAAGAAAAGACTGAGGCATATGAAACGCAATACACATAAAAGGACAGCCAGAATATACATAAAGCAGAACTACTGGCTTCGGTGTTCAGCTAATACTAAGGAGACTAAATGCTATTCAGAAGGAATAGGCTGAGCACAGACAATAACAGAACATATGGTAGACAAGTCTGGGACCAACACTGGTTCTCCTGTTTGGTTGTGTTGGCTAAATCACCTGTTTTGGCCAACACTAACCCTCGTGACAGATCAAATAAAACAATATGAGTCCACGCCAAGAGTGTTTGCCAATGTCCTCAAATGCCACACGGTTCAGGCCTCGTGATTCAGCAAGACTTAACTTGTAGAGGATGACATTTTACTCTCTTGTGGGTTTTATACTTGCAGTGCCATTATCTGTGTTGAATGTAAATGTTAAATTACCCAACAGTGTCCACAAATTACAAATACAGTATAATTTCTTCTTACTATACCCACCAACAGTAAAATCAGTGTGTATATGCAGTAAAGCATGTTTGTATACTGACTGGGGAACTTAAAGGGGTTGTAAAGGTTTGTTTTTTATCTTCTAAATAGGTTCCTTTAAGCTAGTGCATTGTTGGTTCACTTGCCTTTTCCTTCAATTTACCTTCTAAATGTTTTTTTTCTTTGTCTGAATTTCTCACTTCCTGTTCCTCCTCAGTAAGCTGTTCTGGCTGACTAACCACCGCTCGGATGATGGTGGCAAGCTTACTGAGGAGAAACAGGAAGTGAGAAATTCAGACAAAAAAAAACAAGAAGGGAAATCGAAAGAAAAGGAAAGTGAACCAACAATGCACTAGAAAAACGAACGTTCAGTCGTGAGCGCAAACGATAATGCCATCATGTAATGACCGATAAATCGTTCAGTGGATATAAATAAAAAAAGTGGTTCGTTTTTTTTTACATATACCAAGTGCAGAAGGTTCGGACGGGAAACACATTAACCTTCCGATTTATCATTCTTTCGGCAGAAAATTTCCAAAATGTGTCGTTTGTTTTTTCGGATCAAAAACGTCCCAACGATTATCGATTTTGTGCCCATTAACTGGCCAAAAAACTAAACTGTCTGAACGACTGAATTTCGGCCGAATTTTCATATAGTGTATGGCCAGCATTAGTTTGGTGTATTTTGCTAGAGATTTTTTTTTGCTGGGAGAGTGCATGTTATCAGCACAGTCCAGATGGAGGGCCAGGGGTCATGCAGCCTCATAGGACAGTCAGTAGAATAAAAACTCCTCCTACAAGCTTTAACCAAACAATGATAGAAATCACAAGACTGCAATAGACTGCTGATGAGAAAGGTATTAAGCAGTTTATATTAACAAAAATAATTGCAGTTCTGTGCACTGTGGGAGACCAGATATAGTGAATGCAGAGTCCTGAATTCCAATTAATTCCAGCCCTTTCACATCGAGCCGCACATAGCGTCGGCGGTAAAACTCAGCTATTTTTACCGCCAACGCTATGGGCGAATTTGAGGTGCATTTCAGTCGCTAGCTGGGTGCTTTTACCCCCTACTTGCGGCCGCAAAAGTTAAAACCAACCGCAATGCGTTTCTGAAGGAGCGCATTGCGGGTGGTATAGCCAACGCTGTCCCATTGATTTTTTCCACTGGTCAAACATGCAAGTGTTCCTCTCCCACTAACCTTGAAATAAGGGATCCATCTCCCATTGGCCAGCAATGTATGGGACCAGTAGACCGACTACCAGTATAAGGCCTCATGCACACCAAGCATTTATCCAGCACCCCTGAATAACTTTTCTTCTAGCAGGAGAAAAGCTGCTTAAAAAGAAAACGCATCTAAAAGTATGCCTGTAAACACTCCTCTTTCAATATGCCTACGTGTGCATGGACATACTGTAGGTAAAAAGAAAAAGTCTGTTAGTGACATTTTTTAAGCCCTGTGTGCAGGAGGCTTAAGAAAGATCGACCACCATTGTAGGGGGCACTATAATTTTTCACCACTGTGGGGTTTTTTTTGGCATTTTTGTATTTGTTCCATTTCAAAATTGTTACTTAAACTTTTCATAGAGCAGGTGAGTGCTGAAAAAAAAAATCTGCATTCTATATTTTTTTACATTTTATATTTACCACTTAGACCCCTTTCACACTGAAGTGTATTTACAGCGTTTTAGCGTTAAAAATAGCACTCATAAAACGCTCTCCATGCATCTCAATGGACCCTTTCACACAGTCCTGCAAGCAGCATATTTGGAGCAGCTTTTGGGTGCTGAAAAAATGCTCCAAAAACACACCTCTCCATTGAAATTAATTGAAAGCGCTGTAAAAACGCCTTACCCTTTCACACTGAGGCACTGCAAAAATACCCTAAAACGTTAGGGTCTTAGCGGTGCTTTACCAGCACATTGGGATTGCAGATGAGGCTTTGCTTGAAAAACGCTCGACTAACGCTCGAACACCACTCCAGAGTGACAGGGGCCTTACTGACCATGCAAATGTGTCGCGAGTTAGAGATGTATCTAGTGGGTTTCTGAACACATTGGTGCAGCTACCTATCCCACAAAAATAGGCAATAGATTTGGCGCCTCCAAATTTCTGCATATAATGAGAATCACTGGGCCATTTCAGTTTACCCTTTTTTGTGGGTGCACAGTAATGCAAGCAGTCAAACTTTTTTCCCCGCTGAGGAAAATTCCTAAAACATGAATAGTTTAGACTAGTATGCAGGCAATGGAATTACGATACACTGCTATATTAATCATATACTGTGAACAAAACAGGAGCCACTGTGCACATATATAATTACACAACCATACACAGATTTTGATTTCAGATAAGCTGTAGGAAACACCATCTATAATCAGTCGTTCACTTGCATGTCTGGATGTGTAGAAAGAAAACAAAAAAAAGGGTTGCAATTTAGAGAATGAATGAGCAGACATCCCAAGAACAGTTGACAGTCTATCTCAGGAATTTTACCATTGGCCATCAAGAGCTTCCTACTCAGCCTGACATGTGACTTGCTAAGTTGAAAGTTGATTCAGTTAGTCATGAGACACCAATTGTGAGTGAGCAAATTAGGACACAAATAATGAGACACTGAAATAACAGGAACAGTTGTGCGAGTTCTGTGATTAAGATAAACAGAACACAGAGGTTGGAAGTAAATGTTACAAAATACAGAAGGAATGACATTATTTACATATGTTCTGGAATTGCCAAATAGGCACATCAGTGACTAATTTTCATCATAGTAACAAGGTTTTCACCAAAAAAAAAACCTCATAAAAAAGTTGTACAAGCTAGGATTTAACCCTTGGGTGGTTCCATGGATAAGCAGTTGGATTGTAAATGGGGGTTCATTCACAACAGAGACCCATCACCACTGCTGTACCGTAAGGTTCTGTACTAGGTCCTGCTCTATTCAATCTGTTTGTAAGTGATATACGGTAACTAAAAGGGTTGGTGGGTAACGTGTTTTTTTGGTCACGCAAAAGGTGTGTAATAGAGTCAATATTGGATGTGTTCGTAACATGGAACAAAATTTGGCATTTCTGAAAATTTGGTCAAGTAGAGGAAACCGTGATTGAAAGTTTTCAAAAGAAAAAAAAAAAAATAATCCTCTAATAGGAGAATATTTGGGGTATAGGCCCGAACTATAAGGGAAATTAAAAGAAAAGTAACCGCTCAGATGAACCAGAGAGCCTTCTCACTAGACCCAAACCATGGGTGCCGGCAATGCAGTGATATGCAAAAATTGGAGAAAAGCCAGGACAGCCGCACTCCAAAAACGTTCCTTTTAATAAAACTGCTCACAAAAATTACATGCCACAGCATAAAATAGTACAGAAGCTGACGCGTTTTGCACTGTATTTCAGTGCTTAATCATAGCCATGATTAAGCACTGAAGTACAGTGCGAAACGCGTAAATTTGTCCTATTTTTTGCTGTGCAATGTAATTTTTGTGACCAGTTTAATTAAAAGGAACGTTTTTGGAGTGCGGCTGTCCTGGCTTTTCTCTTCAATTTTTGCTTATAAGGGAAATTAGTTTTGGGGTGTATATTTGAGATTATTGCAAAATGATCAAACTGTGTGACTTGCCAGTGGAGAAAGCCAATAGAATTCCGGGTTGTAACACTAGATCGATCACCAGCAGGAAAAAGGAGGTTCCGATTCCACTCTTTAGATCTTTATCAGCATATAAATCACCAACAGGAGAAAGGTCCATATTTATTTATCGATTTCACCAAACCAGGGCTCGACAAATCCCAGGTCACCATGGCTAGTAGAAACTGTGTCCTGGTACCTGGGCTTACCAGCCCATTCACTTCCATGGTTGCTGGCTGCAGGGCTCAGAGTGTCTCTCTCACATAGCCCAGAGCCTACACTGTCTGTTAGAGGCACATGCAGTGTCTCTTATTTGAACAAGTTGTGTTCAGTGAGTAGGATGTAAAAAAAAAAAAAAAAAAAACACAAGCTCCTACTTTTGCTGGCTCCTAGATTCAAATCTAATTTGTTAAGCACTGCACTAAACATATGATCATATCCTGCAATGTAAAGTGTTGGATGGAGGAAAGGTTTGACTCCTCCATGCATAATATTACTATTGCGGGAAGGAATAGTACAGCTTTTATTAATGGAGAATGGGAGTGGAAGGGGCAGGCATAATGAGCACTACTGACAAGTTCCTCTGATAGATGAAACCATTTGTAAGAACCCCCCACAGCACCTGAAGGTCACAGCTGCCGGGGTAAACCAGGGGGCAGAGGAATGAACATTTTGAAAGAACTGAGCAGCCACCAGCACACAGGAAAAACATAAATTTAAGTACCGTCTCTGGAATGGACTGGGGAATTTTTTTTATAAAGTCACCGTTTTAAATCTGCAATCAATTTTGTATTATAATGTATAGATTTTTAGGTTTTCTGTTGCATAAAAAAAAAAAAAAATTTAAAATAGGATTTTTGTACCTCTGAGGTTCATCGACAGACAGCACTTGAAATCTTGACCTCAGGGTTATATTGCCACGTTCAGGAGAGGACTAGGCAGAACCTGTTAAAATGTTAAAACAGGAAAAACTGCACAGTACCGCCCAGGGGGTGGTCCTACTGGCTATAACCCCTCACTCTGTAGCCATCAGCTCAGTTTGTCAAAAAGCAGTACAAACATAAATAGGGGGGGAGGGTGCTGTGTCCGTCAATGAAATTCAGATCAAAGTATTTTACGGTAAGTACAAACTCCCATTTTCTCTTTCGTTCATTGACGAACACAGTACTTGAAATCTTGACCTTAGGCACGTCCCCAAACAGTGTAAAAAAACGAGGGGTGGGAACAGCAAGCAAACAACTCTACCTATAACAACCAGAGCTCCTCAGCGGAGGAGTTGCAACCTTAAACAGCCACCTGCAAAACCTTGCGGCAAAAAGCAACATCAGAAGATGCACTCACATCAACCTTGTAAAACTTGGAGGAAGCATCTGCACATGCACTCATATTAACCTTGTAAAATTTTGTGAAAGTGTGAACAGACAACCTTTCACACAAGGTCGCCGCCTTACACACCTGGGAAACAAACGTTTGATGTCGGAAGGCCCAGGAGGCACCAATTACCCTGGTCGAATGTGCCGTGACAGTAAAGGGAGGCGCCCGCCCTTTCAAGGCATAAGCCTGGATTACGATCTGTCTAATCCATTGAGGAATGGTGGCTGACGAGACCAGCAGGTCCTTCTTCGGACCAGACATTGACACAAAGTGTGAGTCCGACCTCTGAAACGGAGCCGTAGCAGTCAGGTACACCCACAGAGCCTGGACCACATCCAAGGAATGCAAAGCAACCTCCTTAGGATGCGACGGCCGAGGACACAAGCACAAAGTCCTCATTTAGATGAAATGCCGAAACAACCTTAGGAAGAAAAGAAGGCTGCGGGCATAGCACCGTCTTATCCTTGTGGAGGATCAAGTAGGGAGACTTGCAAGACAAGGCCGCCAACTCAAAAACCCTCCTGGCAGAAGTAATAGCCACTAGAAAGGCTACCTTCTGAGAGAGTGTCAATAACAGGATCTCCCTAAGGTTTTCAAACTGCGGTTTCTGAAGAACCAAGAGCACCAGATTCAAATCCCACGGAGGCAGCGGAGACAGCCAACGCTGATATCTGCCCATTAATGGTGCTTAAGGCAAGCTTTTGATCCACTCCCAGCTGCAAAAAAGCAGAATCCGGGAAACCGAATACGTACATGGACCGGAAGAAGGCCGCCACGTGCCCCCCCCCCCCCCCACACACACACACACACACACACACACAGCACACCTCAGCAGGCACCTGCCAGACACCCCACAATACCCAAGACATAGGGACCTGACAAGCGGACCCACACACGCAGCGCAGCCCCCTGTCAGGGCTCAGAGCCCCCCCCCCCGGCCAGGTAAGGCCCATTCACACAGCGGCCCATAGAATGGGGAGGAGGGAAGGGACTGGGAGAGAGGAAAGGGAGGGAAGGGACGGGGAGAGAGGAAAGGGAGAGTAGAGACCCCCTAGTCAACCTCCCAGGGAATGCCCAGCTGCTCCAACCTACCAAAACAGGTGGAACCATACTTACCCCTCCTGTGGGAACTGCTGGACGCTTTCCGGACTGACCCATCACCAGAGCGGTACGGGGTGGCCATGGAACACTGACACAGACAGCAGTAGGCCAGTCATATGTGTGCCCCAAAGCTTATAGCTCACCGGCCACCCCTGGATCAGACGGGGTATGTCGTGGCTGACCCAGTGCGTAGCTAAGGCCTGCTCACACTCGATGGCCGAGCTGGGGAGACTACCAAGATCTATGTTATCCAGCCTGTCACCCAGCCCGGCTGTTGATGGATCACAGGAATCCAAAAAATCTGAAAAAAAGAAAAAATCTCCAGGACCAAAATTGTCCCCACTGGGAGCCAGGTCCTTCTACACTAGGCAGAAAAAAACTGAGCTGATGGATCCAGAGTGAGGGGTTATAGCCAGTAGGACCGCCACCTGGGGGGTACTGTGCAGTTTTTGCCATTTTAATATTTTAACATGTTCTGCCTAGTCCTCTCCTGAAGGTGGCGATATAACTCCAAGGTCAAGATTTCAAGTGCTGTGTCCATCAATGAACGAAAGCTAAAAGACATTTTAATTGCATCTGTAAATGTTTTTGCTAGGGTTTATACCAGTAACACAATTTTGGTGCGAGGATAAACAAAACAAAATCTGACTAATGCCCCGTACACATGATGAGATTATTGGACGGATGATCGTCCATTTTTTTAAATGCGAATCTGATGAGTTCACTTAAGTCAAGAAAATTCCTATATGACAGAATAAAAATTCGGAAGTGATGTCATGTGTTGTAATGCATTTTCGAATGATAACTGTACTGATAAAACAAAAATCTTACAATAATAGTGGATGAACTGTCAGGATCAGCTCTCAAAAGCTCTGTACTAATGATCCGATTATCATACGATCGATTTGAAAGCAGTATTTTCAATATGATTTTTTGATCATGTGTACGTTGCTTAAAATTACTACTTTAAGGCCCCTTTTACACTGGGTGGACTCCAAGCAGATGCGCCTGCTCAGTGGAGGATCTGTCTGCTTATGCAGAACATGGACACAGCCCGCTGTTGTCTATGGGGCAGGTAGATGTAAACGGACCGCCTGTTCCTTTACATCAGACTGTAATCTGATCTGCTAGACCAGGGGTATGCAATTAGTGGACCTCCAGCTGTTGCAAAACTACAAGTCCCATCATGCCTCTGGGTGTCATGCTTGTGGCTGTCAGAGTCTTGCTATGCCTCATGGGACTTATAGTTCTGCAACAGCTGGAGGTCCGCCAATTCCATATCCCTGTGCTAGACCGATGTGGAACGGATCCCCATTTGTCTGTTTTTGGTGGACTGGATCAGATGCAGGTGGGTGTAAACATACATGTCGTCCATTTACATTCTCCTCCCAACAGAGAACAATGAGTGGTCCGATCAGGTCCCCCTGAAAAATAGTCAGGCGGACCTGCTCGGTGCACTTGTGTGAAAGGGACCTTATTAACGGTTATATTAGTTGTTTTAAAATGCTCACACTGAGAAGCTACAAAGTTGTATTTGTTTTTTACGTTGGTGATTTTTTTCTTTTTTTATATGTTCACTACTGCTGAAAGCAGACTAGTGAGATAATAAAGCTTAGAGAAAAGCTTGGAGCTCAAGGGCAGCTCTTTAAAAAAAAATAGAACTTTTCTGAAAAAGCATTTTCCTGCTATAATCTGTATATTGGGACATTTTAGGAATTTATTGATGCAGACTGGTAAAATTACTGACAGTTTTGACAACACCTTTCTGCTTTCCTGAATAATGGCCACCAAGTGGTGTCGTATAGCGGTTAATCTTTGTTTACAATTCTGCAGCGGGTTTCCAGAAGCACAACTTTCCGGTGTAGTAAGAAACATGGGTGAATTCCAGAAACTCTACTTCCTCTAATGACTAATAGATGATGCAGCCTTAATCGCTCTATGAAGTGGTATTGGTTGTACGTGCTATTTTAAAAGAAAGTGGCAATACAATGCAGTAAATAAAACACACTCATTATTGGGAGTTTCACCAACTAAGCCTAGAATAAACAGAACTGAGTAACCTGAGCTCAGATTCTGAGTTCACAGAGAACGTCTGTTTTACTTTCCAGCATTATAAACTATGGAAATGGCAAGTGACAAGGCACACAATGTTTCCAGCAGATTAATCACTTCCTCCAAGATTTTGAGTGTTCTACAAGGACAATACCAGTGAGGCTGACATGAAGCCAAAATCCCCAAAAACTTGGTGTGGATACAAAAGCAAATTCAATTACACACTGGCTCCAGTCACATCTGAGTGTTCCGTGAACATGCCCAAAAGCTTGCGTTTTCGTTGGTACTCTAAGAACGTGTGAAAAACCCACACACCACACTTGCAGTACTATTTATTGGTAATAGCACTTCAAATGAGACAAATATTTTTTTTTTTAAATGCGGTTACAAAAAACACAAAGCTCAGCCCCTGAAAAGAGATACACTCCGGCATGTTTGTTGCACGTAGGGCAGATGTTGCAAAACTACAAATCCCATCATGCCTCTGCCTCGGCGTGTCATGCTTGTGGCTGTCAGAGCCTTGCTATGCCTCATGGGATTTGTAGTTCTGCAACAGCTGGAGGTCCGCTAATTTCATATCCCCAACGTAGGGCATACCATTCAAATGAATAGGCTGCCCTATGCATGTAGAGCAAAACACGCCTTCAAGAAAAACACACCCTCACAATACACTGAACCTAGGGGTTTATTTATTAAAGGCAAATCCATTTTGTACTACAAGTGCACCTGGGAGTGCAGTCGCTGTAGATCTGAGGAGGACATGCAAGGGGGGGAAAAAAAACAGCATTTTTACTTGCACTTGATTGGATGATAAAATCAGCAGAGCTTCCCTTGATTTTATATCTACCCCTCAGATTTACAGCGACTGTGCGCACTTTCAGTGCAGAGTGGATTTACCTTTAGTAAATCAACCCCCAAGTCTATGGCTACATGCACACAACAGTGGCTACATGGTTAGTACTTCTGTCTATCAGCACTAGGGTCATCAGTTCAAATTCCAACTACAGCACCACCTATCTGTAGGTTAATTGGCTCCTGTCTAATTCAGTGGTCGTCCGTTCATTAAAGCGGGGGTTCACACGTACATGACACATTTTCCCCTTAGATGGATGCTCGTTTTGTCAAGGGGAATCGGCTAGTTTTAAAATATGAGCTGTACTTACCGTTTACGAGATGCATCTTCTCCGCCGCTTCCGGGTATGGGCTGCGGGACTGGGCGTTCCTATTTTGATTGACAGTCTTCCGAGAGGCTTCCGACGGTCGCATCCATCGCGTCACGATTTTCCGAAAGAAGCCGAACGTCGGTGCGCAGGCGCAGTATAGAGCCGCACCGACGTTCGGCTTCTTTCGGCTACTAGTGACGCGATGGATGCGACCGTCGGAAGCCTCTCGGAAGACTGTCAATCAAGAAGGAACGCCCGCTCCCGAAGACCCATACCCGGAAGCGACGGAGAAGATGCATCTCGAAAACGGTAAGTACTGCTCATATTTTAAAACTAGCTGATTCCCCTAGACAAGACGAGCATCCATCTAAGGGGAAAAGAGGGGAAAAAAAAGATCATTGGGTGAACTCCCGCTTTAAGAATGGAACACTACAGAAGTGCACAGGATTTATTTGTTACTGTTAACTTCTGGGTGAAAAGCAGAACTGCACAAAAATAGCTCAAGAAAAAAAAAACACTTTTGCTGCAATATCCACCTTCAGTCTGGGGCCCCACACCCACCTATCCCCAGGGCTCCATGGACCTTCCAATTAGGTCCAGGCGAAAAACTGACATGTGACCCTTACTGAAATGTCCGTGCGAAAGGAACCTAAAAAGCCTTACTTTTTTTTTAGCTAAAGTGGGAGAGTGTAAAAACCCCTGTCCTGTAGACACATCATCTTTTGTACAATGGTCATTGCAAGTCCCCATGAGAAGATTTCCCCTCTATCCCCATACTCATAACTTGAAATGTTTGATTTTCCCACACTCTGTCCCACAGCGATGGCCACCAATACAAAAAGATACTACATTTACATATAATGACCCTTTCACAATCAATTTAAAACAATTTGCAAAGCCATGTGTACCTCAGCTCATTTTGTGACATTTTATTAAAATGAAAACATTTGTAATAAAAAGGTAAACAATGCCTTGTATTGTATAAGCACAAGGCACTGTCCCCAAAGCCCATACAGCAGAACACTGGACCACATAGGAAAAATTGGCCATTTTCTGTGTGGCTAGTGTGAACCATCCTTGAATGTCTCACATTTGTTACCTTTTGACTGCCAAATGATTAGCAACATTTTGGTATATCCGTTTGATAAAGGGGATCAAAAACATGCCGATCTTGCCAAAAATTCAGGAGTCCTATGTCTTCTGCACTTTTAATGTGCATTTTTTTACCCCACACAGAAGGTTGGGTGTAGGTCTTTGAGCCGACCCTGAAGCCTAGGGGAAGCATCTTTGACCCTTAGTTTCCCCCCTCCTCTGCCTTGTTAAGAGGTTACTGGTTCCCTAAACAAAGTTAAAGTGGGGGAAAAAAAAAAAAAAAGTACATTCATGGACCTAAAGCCCCCTCCCCAAAAATGTTGAAAAAAGTCCCTGACCTTTTCCAAAAATGCAGCAGCTGTCCCATGTAGTGTGTTTCTGCAAAAAGCACCAAAAAATGCATAGATGTGACCCAGGCCTAAGACGTTCGTAGCAGCAGGTTTTTTTTGTATCACCTGTCATAATGGGGTTAAAAAAAAAAAAAACTAAAATTAGACCTTTATAGTACAAAAAGAGCAGATAATCGCTACTATAAGGGGTTCATTTAGCAATATATATTACTTATATATATAATAAAAACACCCAGAAGATATATGGGCATTATAACTATGAGTCAGACATGAATCTATATGAAGGGTGGAAGAGCGATATAAATCTTTTATATTAAAGTAGTACTAAAACGACGCACTGAGGACTCAATCTACGCGCGCTGGCTATGGGCTCTAGTGGTGCGGGACTGGGGGACAACAGACGGACCCTGCTGTACCATTACAGACGCATATGGGACTTAGCTTCTGCCAAGCTAGGGATACCAATCTACAATGATTATACCCCTTTATGGCACAATAAAACTGCCAGAATTTCTGCACCTACCTGATGCAGACCGCTGGTCTAATCATGGTATTCTCTACATGCACCAACTGTTCGCCGACGGAACTCTCAAACCTTCCACCACGCTTAGCGAAGAATTTTCACTCCCCAGATACATGCTCTTTCAATTCTTGCAGGTGAGACACGCGGTCCGTGCTCAGTTTCCGGGGTCCGCCCCGCAGTCAGCCCCTAATCCACTTATAGCAATAATCAAAAGTACTGACCCACGCAAATTAACGTCGGCCTTCTACGGTATGCACATTGCCCCCGTTTCAACCAAATTGGCGTATAAACTCAAACCTCGCTGGGAGAGAGTGTTGGGCCCCCTGGAGGATGAGGAATGGGAAGAGGCTTTAGAATCCTGCAAGGCTGTCTCACCCAAGCTCTCCAACAGATTGACTCAAATCTATATTATCCATCGGGCATATCTCACCCCCCTTTCGGGTTGCCTATCGGGGGCCCATCTGTGCCGCCTATCGGGGGCCCATCTGTGCCGCCTATCGGGGGCCCATCTGTGCCGCCTATCGGGGGCCCATCTGTGCCGCCTATCGGGGGCCCATCTGTGCCGCCTATCGGGGGCCCATCTGTGCCGCCTATCGGGGGCCCATCTGTGCCGCCTATCGGGGGCCCATCTGTGCCGCCTATCGGGGGCCCATCTGTGCCGCCTATCGGGGGCCCATCTGTGCCGCCTATCGGGGGCCCATCTGTGCCGCCTATCGGGGGCCCATCCGTGCCGCCTATCGGGGGCCCATCCGTGCCGCCTATCGGGGGCCCATCCGTGCCGCCTATCGGGGGCCCATCCGTGCCGCCTATCGGGGGCCCATCCGTGCCGCCTATCGGGGGCCCATCCGTGCCGCCTATCGGGGGCCCATCCGTGCCGCCTATCGGGGGCCCATCCGTGCCGCCTATCGGGGGCCCATCCGTGAGGTGATCAAATACCACCAAAATAAATCTCTATTTCTGGGAACAAAATGATAAAAATTTCGTTTGGGTACAGTGTAGCATGACCACCCAATTGTCATTCAAAGTGCAACAGCGCTGAAAGCTAAAAATTGGTCTGGGCGGGAAGGTGTATAAGTGCCCTGTATAGAAGTTGTTAAAAAAAAAAAAAACACATTGCGTTTATCTTCTGACATAAAACATTGGAGAAGCTATGGCAGCAAAAGGGTCAACACACGTCACAGCACATAGAAAATAATAGCTTTCTATGTGCCTTGCTCACAACGCCACATGTGTGCTGAAGTGTGTGGTGTTAAAATTCAACAATGAACACATGTAAATGTACTGCCAGTGAACTGAAAATAAATACAAAATAAATTGTTTGTATCATGGCACTTCCAGGGATCTGCTTCCTTACATCGGATGACTGAATTTCATGCACATTGCTATGCATTTCAGAGATCTACTGCACGTTTCTGGTGTTTTGTTTATTTATATATTTTATTTTGGCTTGACATACTTTTTAAGCAAAACACTGCCTCCCCAAACAGACTGTGATTAGAAAGCTTTCCATGTAAACATAAGCATATGGAAGTAAACTTGTCAGCAAGCTCTTTGCAGTATAAGCTAGTAAAGACCAGTTCCACCCCAAGGAGTCGCAGTAAAATCCTATGTGCCTTCTTCTAGTTAATCTTGAAGCTTCACCATCTCTGCCATTAGCAGACTCGCTATCACCTGAGCCATTTGCTGACATAACAGACTAGAAGCAAAGGAGCAAACAAACCTGTAAAAGCTCCTACTAGCTAGAACCAAAATATATGACCTTCTACTTGGTCTCACACATTTTCTTGGAAGTGATGTTACAAGCGAACAGCAGATGGATCATCACATGGATACATGGTAAAAAGAAGATTGATTACAATTTGAAAAAAGTGCACATTTCTTAGATTGTTATTATGATTAGTGCTCATAGGAACAATTTCTTATAAAGGTTGGTTGTGCAGAATTGCAGCAAGTTTTTCATGCATTGCTTTTGGTGCAGTTTCAGCCCTTTACAAATGAATGGGCTGAAATCACACAGGAGCACACATCGCGTTCCTGGGCAAATCCCAAGGTTCACGATTAGCTACGGGAATGAAGCTGTGCAAGTTCAGCTGAACTCACAATGTCAGCCCCGATTTCGGCTGCCACTGCAGGTTTTTGCACACGTCAATGGAAATCGCACCCCCCGAAATCGCAAAAAGTAGTACAGAAACTACTTTTTAAGATTGATTAGGACGGTGCCATTGCTGGCAATTGCCGCCAATTTGACTTGTCAAATTACATGTCAAATCGTACCAATATGAACCAGGGCTGAACCGGCCTTAAGCCTAGGTTCACATTGATGCCATTTGACATGTCGAAAGGCATGACAAATCAGCAGCTATTGCCGGCAATGGCATCGTCAGAATCGGTGCGACACCGCACTGATTGCCAAAAGTAGTTTCTGTACTACTTTGGGCGACTTCGGGGGGCAATTTGTATGTCTCTAAAATCGCCCCCGAAGTCGGTCTGACGTGCAGGATTATCGTGCGAGTTCAGCTGAACTCTCAAACCAGCTGTCAGTGTGAACCTAGGCTAAATCCATTAAATCCATTCCAAGCACATAAAAACAAAAAAGTGTGCATTATGCATGTAATATAGAACTTACACCATGCAAGTCACTATTTAACCTTTGGCAATTTTTTTTAAACAATTAAATATTTCAGCGGGGGGGGGGGGGGGGGGGACAGGAGAGCTGTGGACGACTGAGGCAGGTAGGCTGACCACAGTGTCTGGGCTCAGCAGCTCCGTGCTGTATAAAATACTTTAAAGGGTCACTAAAGGAAAAAAAAATTTTTGCTGAAATTACTGTTTACAGGGTATAGAGACAAAAAAGTTAACCGATTCCTTTTAAAAATGATTAAAAATTGAATTTAATCTATCATATAATGTGCCTCTAGTTTCACGTTCGGTTTTAAAGGTACAAACATGAAGTTTCCGGGAGAGAGGTGAGTCGGGAAGACTCACAGAACAAAAACAACAAATCCAGGGCAGTGTTGTTTTTAAAATGAATCTGATTGGTTCTGAGGAGTTTTAGACACACAGTAATGACAGCTTAGACCACCGTGAACATCTCCCAGTATGATGGTTATAAGGAAACAGGCAACCAGGAAGTGTGGAGATCACAGCAGAATTACAGCTACTTCAAAGAAAAAACGAACAATGAGGACATGAAACCAGTACTGCAGTAAGGTAAAGGAAGTTATTTAGCTAAAAAAAATAAAAAAATCCTTTAGTGACCCTTTAAGGGAACATACTTTAAGGGAACAGATACAATTTTTTTTGTTACTCCCCGCTTATCCATACCCATTATTTTCCCTCTTACCCAAATGTAAAATTAATAAAAATAGTAAAGACCCCCATCCCTCCGTGCTCGCGTGCAGAAGCGAACGCATATGCAAACTGTGTTCAAACCACACATTTAAGGTAATGCCATGATCGTTAGAGCGAGAACAATAATTCTAGGCCTCCTCTGTAATTCTAAACAGATAACCTGTAAATATTTTTAAAGCGTCGCCTATTTGTAAGTACTGTAGTTTGTCACTGTTCCACGAGTGTGCGCATTTTTTAAAGCATGATATGTTGGGTATCTATTTACTCGGCGTAACGTCATCTTTCACATTATAGAAAAAAAGTGAGGTAAATGTGTTTTTTTTTAAACGTGTATTTTTTCTCAAAAATTGTGTTTGAAAGACCGCTATGCAAATACTGGGACATAAAATATAGCAAAGATCTCCATTTTATTCTTTAGGGTTTCTGCTATAAAAAAAAAAAAAATAATGCATGGGGGTTCCCAGTAATTTAACAAATAAAAAAATACTACTTTAACCACTTCCCATCCCAGCCATAGTCATATGACATCCGCAGGAGGGATCTCCCCTCCTGGGCAAGCGTAATATTATGTCCTGGGCTTCCTGGCCGTCTAGGGGGCGTGAATCTGTGTGTGTAAACACAAAGATCCAAGTCCTGTTAGGTGAGAGGGGACTGATGGAATATTTATTATAGCAAAAAGTAAAAACAGTGTTTTTTCAAACCCATCACTCTTGTTTATAGTGCAAAAAAAAGAACCACAGAGCTTATCAAATACCACAAAAAGAAAGCCATTTGTGGGAGAAAAAAAAATACCATACAAATTTCATTTGGGTACAGTGTTGCATGACCGCAAAATTGTCAAATTGCGACAGCGCTGAAAACTAAAAATTGGCCTGGCAGGAAGGGGGTGAAAATGCCCTGTATTGAAGTGGCTGAAACAGTTTCAGAAAAGCCCTGGTCAGCAAGTCGAATTTGCAGGAAAATTTTCGATACAATGATTGGGCCTTTAAATGTTTGCTCATCATTTTCTACTCATCTGACCAGTATTACACTGAGCTGCCAAACACGAAAAAAGAACAGCAGATGCGACTTTAAATCGTACTGCACTAATCAGTATAGTACCACAGCACTACGCAAACGCAATAGTGTTTCCTAGATCCGTAGCACCTGTGCAGATCTGTAGTGTGTTTCAAAGCAGTGCAGGAAATGCACATTTTCACAATGCAAGTGGTGTGTGTGTGATATAGAATATTTATAAAATCTAATCTATATCACACACACACATATACATATATACATTTCCTGTTGCCTTAAAACAACTCACACAGCCATTAATGTCTCAACTGCTGGCAACACTCCTAAGTGAAAATAATCCAACAATGCCTTAACCCTCTTGGGCATGGAGTTCACCATAGCTTCACAGTTTGCCACTGGAGTCCTCTTCTACTCCTCCATGATAAAATCATGAAGCTGGTGGATGTTAGAGACCTTGCACTCCTCCACCTTCCGTTTGAGGATACCCAACAGATGCTCAATAGGGTTTAGGTCTATGCTTGGCCAGTTCATCACCTTTACCCTCAGCTTCTTTAGCAAGGCAGGGATCGCCTTGGAGGTGTGCTTGTGGACATGTTGGAATACTGCCCTGCGGCCCAGTCTCGAAGGGAGGGGATCATGCTCTGCTTCAGTATGTCACAGTACATCTTGGTTCCCTCAATGAACTGTAGCTCCCCAGTCCCGGCAGCACTCATGCAGTCCCAGACCATGACACTCCCACCATCATGCTAGACTGTAGGCAAGACACACTTGTCTTTGTACTCCTCACCTGGTTGTCGCCACACACACTTGACACCATCTGAACCAAATAAGTTTAGCTTGGTCTCATCAGACCACAGGACATGGTTGCAGTAGATACAAATACGGTACCTGCTGACTTTGCATGAACAGGTACTCACCAGTCCAATAGTTCAGCTATGACTTCACCTGGGTCAGTTCCTCCGATTTTTGGATCCCTGGTGCTGCCTTTCTGGCTGTGGGAAGCCGACAGACATCCTGCTGGTTTAAAGCCAGCTTCCCACTGTGCTTGCAAGAGAAGCGCTGCACTTCCAGACTGGTCCCGCAGTGTTCTGGGACTGTGACATGTCCCAGGATGTTGCAGGCGGAAGGGGGGGGAGGGGGGTGAACTTCTGCTATTCTTCCCTAGGTGAGAAGTGTATACCTGCTCCCAGAAAAAACTCCCAATAAAGATAAAAGAGGAGAGGGAGAAAGAGGGTAAATAGAACTTTCATGGAAGCCCTTCTATAAACAAATTCTATAAAAATAAAAAAAAGTTTTTTGCAATTAAACTTCGTAAATATAAGAATGTTTCTATAGAGGAACACAAGACACATTGGCACACACAGTAACCTTGAATTTACCCAGTGCTAGTATTAAAAAACAGTGTCTGGCCGAAGAGCCAGGACCAACTGCTTCTCACCTACTGTAAAAACAATCACAAGTGCTAAAAAAAAAAAAGGAAACTGCCGCTTGACTGCACAAGGAGAGAAGCCAGAGGGTCATTTTATAGTTCTAAGCCATGAACTAGATGAAACTTTGTTTAACTGACAGGTAAAAAGATATGAAGACTAAAACAAAATGTTCATTTAGACAGCATGTCTCACCATGCCATTTGTACTGTACAGTGAACTGACATTTCACAAGTTATGGAATTTTATACTAGAGCAGATGGAAACTTACGTAGGTATGAAAGATGAGCTCATCAACATTGAATGAATGAATGAAAAAATTTATATAGCGCGGCACATGCGAACTGAATCGCCTCTGGCGATTTTTATAATGCCAACTAAACTGGAGTAGCTGGAGGTCCCACGATTATGCAATACATATGCCAACATTGGTCCAATCTGGACCAATATAACTAAGCAGTAAAAACCATACCCGGGAGTTTAGTTGTAACAAATCAGTGCTAATATATGCAAGTAAGCGATAGGGATAACATTTAAACTCCATGCAGATAAAGTCCTGCCTGGGATATGAACTGGGAACACCAGTGATGCAAGGCAGAAGTACCAACTATTGAGTCACCAAATATTCCAAAATTTAGTGCGGTGCCCAAAACTATACCCCATATTCAGAATGTGACTTTACAAGCAATTTTGCCATAGTATCTCTACACCTGCATCTTGTTTTCTCTCACTTTATTATACAACCAAAACAGTGATACTGCAATAGTACATTCTTACTCCACCAGAGGTCATGGTACTCTATCTCAAAGGAAACATTCCATGTCTGATATTGAAGACCCTGTCACTCGAGTCCCAAAAAGATGGGAAGAAAGGGGGTTGATTTAACATCCTTGTTCCAAATCAAAATAGCAGTTTTCTAGGTTTAGCTCTGAAATGAAAGTAAAAATGTGCCAAAATTATGCCCACTAAAGTACCCTGAACGGCACTTTAAAACAAACCAATTCATCTCTGTAGCTACAAGCATTGGGAAGAAAATAATTTCCCAATTTTTTTTTACTGGCAGGCTGCCAGCATATGTTTAGAAGGCCCCGTTCACATGAGTAAGTGGACCGATTGGGCCTGTCTGTCAGTATTTCAGGCAGACCCGCTCAGAACCTCCATTCTCCTTTATGGCTACATCCATTTAAACCCACAGAAATCCAATAATCGGAAAACCGACAGATGGGGGATCTGTTCCCCCTTCCGTCCAGCAGATCAGATGGCAGTCCATGAAGGCGAGCGGGCCTTGTGTCTGCTCCACTGACATGGACCAGCAGACAGATCCCTCACCGGGGCAAGCAAACTCCTAGCAGAGTCTGCCCCAAGTGGAAGGGACCCAAGGCCTTATTCACACAAATGTTTTGAGGCGCAAATCTGTGCTAGCCTCAAAATCTGTTTTTCCCAGCCCAGGAAGCCAGAGGTGGTGTGTACAGCTGACCATAGAACTAAATGGCTGTATGCAGCTTTACTCAGGTGAAGGCTAAAGCTTTTATGCATCAGCATTTACACATGCACGTGTGTATGACATACATCATGCACTTTTATATTATAAGATGGTCAGAAAAATAAATACATTTGCAGATCGAGATTTTGTGAAAGAAAAAATAAAGCCAAAGTCAATCTGTGTCCCATTGAGAATATTTCTCTTTACTTCCGGTTCCATAGCCAAAAGTATGTATAAAAGTAAGCATATTCCATACCAGATAGACTTCTGTGGAGGCTGGAAATCACTGTAGTTTTCACTGCTACTACATTGATTACTGCCATCTTCCAAGTCCCGTGCCAAGCAGCTGCCCCACTGCACACAGTGGAGTGGCTCACTCAAACATTACCATTTACAGAGTGCACTGTATTTTTTATGAAACAAAAGTGGTCTCTTATTGAGTAGGATGGAGATTGTGACCATGACCCCTGCACTCCACCTTGTCCAATCAGTGAATTGGAAAACACAAAAAATAAATAAAAACTCTGTGTCCCATATCAACATATTTTCCTCTCCAAAATGAGCCGAATCCTCTTAGATCGCCGTTACCTGAAGAAAAAAAAAAAAGTGTCTCCGATGAAAAATCTCTCAGAAGTTTAGATTTTCCCTCATCTTCAGCCCCAAAAGATAATGGTCACAAGGACAAATACAGAGGTTGAATCTCTTCAGTGGGGACACAAACAGCAATGAACACCTCAAAACACACTAATAGTGTATACAAGTATGAACATGTAGCATTTGTAACATTAATAAATCCCTCGCGATATCCAAGTAACACATTTGGTGTCAGTTTATCTCTCAAATTATGTACAGAATGTGCTCTACCTACTTTACCAAAAATTCTGTGGTCCCTGAAAGGTCTCGAGGAACAACCAATACCCTTCCCACCAACTCAGTGGAATGTCCAGCATATGTGTGTAGCGCCCTGCTCCCAAAGATGGGGGTGCCATTTCAAATTTAGGGGATGTCTGGGCCAATAGTTGGGCCCAGACCTGTTTAATTACATACCTCTGTTCTGGCTGTGGTACTGCCTGGCAGTATTTTCCCCTGTTGCCTGTGGGTGGAGTTACCACTTTGGGGCCTTGTTGGAACACAGGTGTACCATGGTGTATTGGGTGTCCCTCAGCAGCAGTACAGTGGGAGCGGTGACCCTGCTATGCATGCTGGGAGGGGATACTTAAGGGGAAGATGCCTCGTGGCCCTCCTGGCGCGAGGTGGGTGTGTGCGATTTTAGTCTCGGGACCACGCTGGTTTGAGCCTTTGTTTATGTCGAGTAAGCCCAGTTATCCAGGTTGGGGCCCATGCTCTGAAGGTGATCATGTGTCGTCTGTCCTGCGGGAAGAAGCCACTCAATGAAAGAAGCCAGGGGAGAAGCTGTCCCAGAAAGGACCGAGCAGAAGGCTGGTACTTTGGGAGAGGCCTGGTAACTTATTGAAGGGTGCACCGTAGCTTACAACACCTTTCAGTCCGCCGGATTGGCTTAAAAGGCCCTTTGGCTGTAAGGCAAGAAGTTTGGGACTTTAAATCATGTGGCAGAGGATTCCTGAATATCCATTCTGTGTTCTCGAGCGGTCTGTGGCAGAAACTATCTATACTGTCCATGCATCACTCCAGCTGCTAGTCCATGTAAGAGGGGTCTATCCGGGTGATCAATACCCACTCAGGACTAAAGCCTTGTACACACGATCGGTTTGTCCGATGAAAACAGACCGATGGACTGTTTTCATCGGTCAAACTGATCGTGTGTGGGCCCCATCGGTTTGTTTACCATCGGTGAAAAAAAGATAATGTTTTACTATGGATAAAAAAACGATAGAAAAAAAACGAGCGTCTATGTGGAAGTCCATTGGTCAAAAATCCATGCATGCTCAGAATCAAGTTGACGCATGCTCGGAAGCATTGAACTTAATTTTTCTCAGCACGTCGTAGTGTTTTACGTCACGGCCTTTGGACACAGTCTGATTTTTGACCGATGGTGTGTAGGCAAGATAGATGAAAGTCAGCTTCATCGGATATCCGACGAAAAAATCCATCGGATTAAATTCCATCAGATATCCGATCGTGTGTACAGGGCTTTGAGTGGCGAATATGGAAGCCTTGAAAACGGTTGTTCACTCTGTGCCGCATACCTGAACTTTACCCTTTTCCCTATGCTTCCCTCGCAAGTTTTAAGCAGTGAAAATAAAGCCTACAGTTGAAGGTTTTACATCTTGTGTGGACATTACTACAGACTTCCACCCCTGGAAAACGAACTTGGAGGTAACGTGCATTTCCCAAAATCTAAACCAGCAGCTCCTTCGGGGAAGTGCTACATGAGCATGATCTGTGTGGTCCTACCACTATGCACTAGTATACTGTTATTTACTATGCATTCCTGTCAGGGATTTTTGTTTTTCTCGGCCGAACCGTGAAGGAACTCCATTCCCCCCACCTGAAGCCTGGATTCTGTGTTTACGATTGCAAGCTTACCTTTCCCAGCAGGTTCCACAGATCCCTTTCCCTGCTGGGTGCTTTTGCAAAAGGTAAGACATATGGAAAAAAAAAATTTGGAGAAGGGGGTTGGGCAGAGGTCAGACGATTTTCTGTCATCTGTTCACTAGGTCAAGCCATAGCTGCCACGCCAGTGGTTAATGTAAAGAAATATGGACAGATATGCATGGTCTCACTCATATTTACACTGTATGTATATCAACTAAAGCCAGAGACATGCTGGTCAGAGACTGAGTAGACAAGGAGAGGGGGACATGACAGGCACATCACTGCAGAGGAACAAGTGCAATCAGGATAGCTGGGATATACAGATCATGGTGGGAAAAGGAGAGCAGGAGGAGAGAAAGCGGTATAGGGTGATTGGGGTCATGAAATTCAACCATTTTACATACTTAAAGCGGAGCTCTGGTCAAAAAAGATCTTTAGACATACAGTATGTAGTATATTAGCCAGCTACTGGCTGTATCACTGGCTCAGTCACTTTTACACTGAGCAGCACAGTTCCTGGGGTCTCCCAATTCTTACCGGGTGCCCGAGACCTCATTAAATGTTTTCACGATGCCGCACGTGAGACAAAGGAACCGCTGTTCCTTGATCCCCTCTACAGTGGATGATGCAAAGGGACCTTTTTTTACTTCGTTTGAGCCATTTTTTTTATTGTATTTAACCCAAGCATGATCTGTGCTTGGTTAGTTGCTTTGGAGGGCATGGGAGACATAGGAGACCCCCAATGTTTCCATGAAGAGTACCAGTTACATGCCCAATGCTATGATATGGGATTTGTGAGTTATAATTGTGTGTAAGCACTAAAATTAATTTTAATATATTTTTTCCTTAAAATGTGTTTGATTAACCATTGCGCAAACAATTGCAGCCAGCATTTTTATTTCACAATGTTCTGGGAGTTTTAAAGTAATTTTAGAACAAAAAATATGGAAAATGACTCTAGAGTGGTTAATATGTAGCTTCCACAAAATTGTATAATGTGGAGACAGTGAGTGAGTTGAGCTGCCATTGAGCTTAAATGACAAGCATATGATTTTACATAGAGTTTTCCTGGCAGTAAGATCCCGTACGCATGCATGCAATGTTTGCTCTAACACTTGCATATATACAGTACAGCACAAATGCCCCTAGAATTC
Source organism: Rana temporaria (assembly GCF_905171775.1). Lineage (NCBI taxonomy): Eukaryota > Metazoa > Chordata > Amphibia > Anura > Ranidae > Rana > Rana temporaria. Next base: position 267,592,377 of record NC_053491.1, on the reverse strand, counting down.
TTGGTTGTTGGCACATGGGCAGTTTTCTGCAGGCAAGAATGCGAGTTGGCAGAAGCCACTTGCTTCCTAGCAACCAAGAGTGCTAGGCTGCATAAGCTGCCTTCGTCCTAGACTACAATGTTGGTTGTTATTACTGTGGTGGCCAAGAGTATATTTGTGCTGTAAGTACACATGTAAACATTAGCATTAACTGTTACAGCATTAAAAAGGGTCTGCAGGACTACAGTAGATTTTACCATTTTCTTTTTGTACCCTGTGTGCATGTGCTCATAGCATATCATACAACTGAGTTCACAGCCATAAAAAAAAGTGCACTAGAGATCTGAAAGCATGCAGCGTATTGTGCCCATATTCATGAGCCCTTAAATTTCCTGTTAAAAAAAAAAAAAAAACACCCCTTCCTATAGTGGAAAATAATGACCGATAGTTACACTTTTCAACAGAATATAATTGGACTTTTAATACAAACTACTAGTTTGCAAATGAAGGAAAAAAATATATACATATACATACACACACACACACAACCACTTAGTTTCCTTAGATAACATACTTTACATAGTGATTCACAGAATATTTTATGGCATGTGTTCAACAGCGTGGGAAGGGTGAAAGACCTTTCTTATATTACTAGTATCGCAAAGAACTTGAGTAAACTCCTTTTCTTGAAACCACATGCGTTTCCTGAGACTTCTAGGACTGAAATGAGTGATGCAGGAAATCCCAGCTAATCAAAAGCATGCAGCCCAGATAACAAGGCACTCACATGGAGATATAGATTAGTAAATACAGTAGCATGCTGCTGGAACTTTTGCATTAGAATTATATAGTCCATGGTTTGAGTCATAACTTCCTCCCTCAGTTCTAAAGTAACATGGTGACAGAATGAAGGCCTCTTGAGCCCCTGCCCTTTATGGACACCGGAAGTAGGCAGCCTGTCCAGCACTTATGGTAAGGACAGGCCCCTCCCCCCTTTTGGAATTGTGCTCACAGTACAACTGACTGGCACTGGTTATGAATAGTGTTGAGCAGAATACGCCATATTCGATTTCGCGATATATCTCGAATATATATTCGAATATTCGAGATATATTCGCTAAATTCGAATATTCGTGATATTTTATCAAAATTAAATGATTGCGATTTTTCGCTATTGCGAATGCGAAAATAATTGCGATTTTTTGATAACTGCGGTAGGAGCACTCTGATTGGCTCAGAATATTCGTGATATTTTATCGAAATATCGCAACATGCGAATGCGATATTTATTGCGCAATTTCGAGAAATGCTGGAGGAGCGCTCTGATTGGCTCAGAATATTCGTGATATTTTATCGAAATATCGCAACATGCGAATGCGATATTTATTGCGCAATTTCGACAAATGCTGTAGGAGCACTCTGATTGGCTCAGAATATTCGTGATATTTTACAATACAAAATAATTGCGAATATTCGGCAAATGCGGAAGGAGCACTCTGATTGGCTCAGAATATTCTTGATATTTTACAATACAAAATAATTGCGAATATTCGGCAAATGCAGAAGGAGCACTCTGATTGGCTCAGAATATTCTTGATATTTTACAATACAAAATAATTGCGAATATTCGGCAAATGCGGAAGGAGCACTCTGATTGGCTCAGAATATTCGTGATATTTTACAATACAAAATAAAAAGTGTTTTGCATTGGTGGTGATTCTTTACTCTATCCATCTGTCACAGCCATTTGTCAATCAAACACCTTGAAGATTGAACACGTTCATGCTGCATGCTTTGGACTTTTTTTCACTTCACATATCAAAGACATTTTTATGAAAGATTATTTTTCTATTATTGGGACTATATTTCTTTATATATTTGTTTCACTGTGTATTTCACAAGTTATTTGCGCTTGCTTATTTTATAATTTGCCCACATGTCTTGTCACTAGACATATTTTTTATTCTTGTAGAGCGACTCCATTTTCTGTCTTGTATTAATTTATGTTGTATAACATTTTTGAGTTGCTGCTGTATTCTCCCCTTTTTTTAAGGTATGCGCAATTTTTTCCTTCTTACAAAAAATAATAATATCAAACATACAAATATTCATAACATACACATACACAAAGCCCCCCCCCTTTTGCATCAGAGACAATCAGAGTTCTCCTACCACAGTTATCGAAAATTCGCAATCATTTTCGCATTCGCAATAGCGAAAAATCGCAATTTTTTTTTTTCAATTTGGCAACATAAAAGGATCGCCTCAGCTTAGCTACTCGGCCCAGGGTCTCTAATCATACCAGCAATGCTTTTAGACGTCGATAGGATGTGATCTGTTTTAAAAATCAAATTGAAAAAATGCGAATATTCGGAATTGCGAATATTCACCGCGAAATTCGAAATATAGCGCGATTTCTCGAATATGCTATATTCGAGTCGAATATTCGCAATGCGAATATTCGTGAGCAACACTAGTTATGAAATGTTGAAAACGTTATGTTTGCTTTAATAAAGCTGTGGCCTTGCCCTTTCCAACTTAATGGTTGTAAGAGTGTTTATTGGGATGAAGGGGCAAGGGGGAAGGTTTATGTACATAATTTTGTAGTAAGGGGTACCTGGGATCATTGCGCCTCAGCAGTCATAAAACCTAAGGGTCCTTTCACACTAGCGGACCGTTCGTCCGCTCATTACAAGTCCGTTAACGGACTTGTAATGAATCCCTATGGGATCGCGTCCATTAGCGGATGGAGCATCCGCTAGCGTCCGCGTCAGTCGGGATCCGCTTTTCCGAACGGAAGAAACCCTATTTTTCTTCCGTTCGGCGGAACGGATCGGATGCAGACGGACAGACGGTCCGTCTGCAGCCGATCCCCCATAGGGGAGAGCAGAGACAGGGCGCTGATCCCCGCTGAGCTTTGGCGGACACACGGAGCGGACCCAGAAACGGTCCGCTCCGTGTGAAAGAGCCCTAATCCTGATGACTTCTTGGCTGCCCAAGAATATAGATGCAATGCCCTTAAATACACTTTAAACCTGTAAGAGACTGCTTAGGGTAGAGTCCAATTTGCGTCTAACCATTTCGCCATTTACTTGAAAAATGTCCATGAAAGTGTGCAGGTATGCCTTTCAGACTAGGAGACTAAAGCCAGCCATACACAGTTTGAGTCCCTGCCGAACCGGCAGAGATTCAAACCATGCATGGACAGGTTGATTGTACCCAAGTAGATCCATCAATTTGGGTATAACCAGCATGTCATTTTTCATAGGATTATAGCAGTCAGCAATAATCACAAGGTTATCCTGGCAGGGACGGCTCCCCCTGCCAGGAGAACACAATAGCTCTGCGGGAGGGATTCTCCCACCAGAACTGACTGTGTTGAATAGATTTTCTTTACTGTAACCCATTGTTGCAGGAAAGTCAATTGTATCATCTATGGCCTGCAGACAGGGAGGTTTGAGTGCTCCCATAGGAAGCAGTATTGTTTTTGGGGTATTTGGCTGGGAGGAGGTACCAGAATCACGACAGGGAACCTGGGAATAGTAGGTTCAGGGCTGCTCTGTGCAATGGAACTGCACAGAGTAGGCAAGCATCAATCTGTTATTTAAAAACTTCCCACCAAGCCTATAGCAGAACAATGGCCAGAAAGTGGAACAGTTATCCTGATTGGGCTTCATATGTCCAGTAGGATAAGCCGCGATCATGTGCCCTCGCTGGTGTGTCAGTCTGATACACTGCATCTCTGATCTAGGTAAATAGCTCTTTAACATGTGATCAGCTTTGTCCAATCACAGCTTAATCACAGTGTAAACAGAAAAAGCCTTATATCTGTTTTTTCCCTTATTTGGGCTGACAGACGCGAGTAAAGGAGAGCTGATCCGCTGCTCTCATGACAGGGGGGGGGGTCTGCACTGATTAATCAAATAGCACTGAACTCCAAACAGAACTTTTATGAATGTGACTCTTACCTTTAATACAGTGCCTTGAAAAAGTATTTCTAACCCTTCAAATTTTCCACATTTTGTCATCGAATATACAATCAAAAACGTAAAAGTATCTTATTGGGCTTTAATGGGAACACAATTGTGAAGTGGAAGGAAAATGATAAATGGTTTTCAATTTTTTTTTTTACAAATAAATCCCTGAAACAAGTGTGGCATGCGTTTGTATTCAGCAATGCCACATATTCGCAATTTGATTTAGGTCTGGACTTTGACTGGGCTATCCAACACATGAATATACTTTGATCGAAACCATTCCATTGTAGCTCTGGCTGTATGTTTAGGGTGGTTGTCCTGCTGGAAGGTGAATTTGTGTCCCAGTCTCAAGTCTTTTGCAGACTAACAAGTTTTCTTCTAAGATGGCCCTATATTTGTATCCATCCATCTTCCCATTAACTCTGACCAGGTTCCCTGTCCCTGCTGAAAAAGAGCATCCCCACAACATGCTGCTGCCACCACCATGTTTTCACGTGGGGATGGTATATTCAGGGTGATGTGTAGATTTAGTTTTCTGCCACACAGTATTTTGCCTTTAGGCTAAAAAGTTACATTTTGGATCTCATCTGACCAGAGCCCCTTCTTCCACATGTTTGCAATTTGCAAGAAGCCATGTGGGGGACAGAGCAGACAGGACTTCTTATGGCTCCACCCCAAGGTTCACCAAGGTTCTCAAACAAACTGCTGTATTTATACCAAAATAAAATTATACACAGAGGGACTCCATTTACTAATTTAGGTGACTTCTAAAGGCAATTGGTTCCACTAGATTTTAGTTAGCGGTATCAGAGTAAAGTAGGCTGAACACAAATGCATGCCACGCCTTTCACATTTATTTTTAAAACATTTTGAAAATCATTTATCATTTTCCTTCCACTTCACAATTATGTGCCACTTTGTGTTGGTCCATCACATAAAATCCCAATAAAATACATTTACATTTTTTGGCTGCAACATGACAAAATGTGGAAAAGTTCAAGGGGTATGAAAACTTTCAAGGCACTGTAATTTTTTTATTTATTTTTGCTGCTGACATCAATGGGAGCGATGAGGTCACACATTTTTCAAAGAACTGTTTAACTATGGGGCAGTTTGGATACAAATAGTAAAAAAATGTATGTACTTATCTGACAGCACTTATGGAATAAGTTGTGATTCCTGGGATTCAGCTATAAGGCTGGTCATGTTGTTCTTCGTTGCAGTTTGTTTCTTGTTACACTTAAGAAAGAACCATTGTTACTCTAAATATAAGGAAGTTGCCTTGACCTGAACAGATGCCAAACCTCAATGTTTACCTAAATTCCCAATCTAATGTCTCCAGGCAAACTTGCAATACTTACATAACCACTTTCCTCGCTCATGTAAAAATCGGCCATAAAGAATGCAAGTTTATCACCAGCAGTGCTAGGTCATGATGTAACACTCGGCAGCAGCAGCAAAAGTTAACATTCCCAGTTTAGAACGGAAAACAAATGCAAATGTTAAACTCATGATAGGTTACTGCAATTTGCCCTATTAACTGCAAATGGCTAAAAATAAACAAGACACCATATCCTGAGCCAAAAAGAAGACAGTAAAATCTTTCAAGTTACTATCGATTGACTTCAGTAAAACCAGCCTGTCGGATTTTTGTTTTCATGCAATTACTACCAGAATCTATAGCAGCCAGCAGTGATCATTGTGTTCTGCAGGGAAAGCTCCTCATCGACAGAACACAAAAGCACTGCAGAAGAAATTCCCTCCAACACTTACTGCATTTATGGGGTAATAGACAGATTTCCAGAATCTGTGGGCACTGGGAGGATTAGCACTAATATATTTCTACCTCTAATACAGGTATCTCTAGAAAAGGACAACATTTTTGGGGTAGGCAACAGTTTAGACTTTTTTTTAGGGGGTCATTTGGTTTAACGATTTTTCTCAAAAAAAAAAAAAAAGTTAATATTTTTGGAAAATGTAAGCTGGACACTTGATATTTCGAAACACAGACTGCAAAGTGTTCTGTGATTGGAGGAGAGATATTCTGAAATTCCTCTGCCTATCACAAAACACCTTGCATTCTTGGAAAGAATACTTTGAGTTCCATGAATGGAGGAAGTAAGTGGAAGAGGCAAGCTAGTGGTGAAACTCTAAAACAATTGTTTATAAGACTGTACCAAACAATTATAAACAATTGTACCAAACTTATAAACCAAACAATTGTTTATAAGACTGTACAAGTGTTAGATCACTAAGCTTTTTAAGATTGTAGCAGGGTTATCCGTTTAGGCCAGGTTCACACCTTTACATGTTGGGATAAAGCACCTCTAACCCACAAAGAAATGCACTGCCCTTTAGCAGACGCACAGTGGTGCCATTAATTGTTAATAGAACCCCCATGTATCCGTTTAACGTGACCACTAAACTGCATGGTGCCAGCACAATGAATTTCAGTGCAGCACGTAGAAGGGGGCATGTCCCCCGAAACATGTAAGCCTTTTAATTGTCTCCATACATGGTCAGTTACTATCACCTCACGACTGGAGTCGATATTTAATACACTTGTTCCCTACTATGTTTGAGTATATAATTGACTTGAATCAAAAAAACATTTTTGGTGGTAATGCACTAAGCGTTTCCACCCTCCTGTAGCTTTTTTTTCAGAACTATTATAGCTAAAAGGGGAAGAACCTGTGTTAAAAAAAGAATCGTGTGTAGCGCTACCCCCGAAGGAGCCGCTGGTTAATTTGGGATCGGCGTATTAAGTTACCAAATTCTTCTGTCTAGTGGTGATGCTTGTGAGTGTGGATAAAAGAACAAGTGTCCAGCAGGTAGCGTGAGTTTTTAATGCTTTAAACCAGGGCCAACATCAACATGACACACAGTAGAGAAAAAGGTTGATGAGTAGGAAGGACTTGTAGCGTCAGGCCTTGGATATCAAAAACAGAGAGCAAGCCTGCTCTCGGCACAGACAATTCAAACGCTGCCACCCTCGCCAGGGTGGGTAAGTGCCCTTTGGACAGGCAATTAACTTGGACCTGGCAGCCAAAAGGTCACTCGCAATAATCAGCTCACTGGGAGGAAACAATGCCTCTGCCACAGGCGTAGTAAATTCTCTTGGTATAATAAAAGTGTAAGGATAGCGAATCCTCCCAGTAAGTTTTGTTCTAAAGGATCACCCACCGACAGCAAAAGAAAAATATTTGTCATGTAGCGTGGCGATCAGATCCCCGGTGGTTCGTCCAGGCCTCACAGACAACCTCTGCACTCAGGTTCTCCCGAGCCAATCCCCCACCGTTCAGCCTCCAGCTTAGGATCTGGAACCTAGCAAGCCGATGGGGTCCCTTTCTTCATCAACAGAAGGCTCCGTGAGGTGCACAGCCTCAACCCGGCCGGCCATGAGGATGGGGCCCGCGGATGCGCGCACCCTAAAGGTGGATGTCGCACCTGGAACTTGGGCCCCGCAGACTACCCGAAAAATGGCCGGTGCTCCAGATATACCCCCCGCCAGCATGCCCAAAGAGGGAAACTCCTCTGATTGGCTGCTGTGGAAGGATGGTTCCATCAGAACCCCTATAGCGCCAACTGTCGCCCAGGGGTTGAAGCGCACCCCTGGACACACAGACTGACCCAAGAGGCAGTTCTGAACTGGCACCAGCACAAACTGACAATTAGTGAATAGGAGCAACTGAAATCTCCCATTCCCCACTAACTTCAGCGTAACCCCCAACTAACTAAAAGGGTGGGGCGCTACACATGTTTAATATAATCTAGGACTGTTTAAAAAGTGCTTTCTTTCAGACATACAGCTGTACACTGTCAGATTAGTTGCTCCCAGGTAAATGTGAAAGCTCCCTTTACTAAAGATCTGCCAATACTATACGCAGATTTGTGTAGACAGCAGAGGAATGTCACGGTTTGTAAATGGCTGACCTCCTCTGTGAATCCCCGTAAATTCTTATATCTGAGACATTTATTTGTGGCAGTAGGACAAAGGGGAACTTTGTAAGTGACTTTTAGTCACATCACTAACCTGATACAATTATCTGGTGCTGAGATGTCAGAGGTGCTATTTTGAGTAACAGTAAATTCCCCTGTGGAAAGCAGAACGCCCTGTGCTGCCCCAGAGCTCAGTTCATTCAAACACTGAAACTGCAATGACTTTGTTTATTCTCTGAATAAAGACCAAGAAGGGGAACAAAATATGCCTTTTCTAAAAGAAAAACACAAGCCAATGCATTGCACTATATATTAGGAAGCTTTTAAAAATTAACTCCACCATTGCAGAAAAAAAAAAAAAAAAACACAATCCTCCCCTGCTCAATTTACATTGTAAGGCTTCCCAGCAAACGTCACAGCACAATGTTTTCTGTTTGTAGTGGAACTTGCGTGGCTTCCACTTACTCCCTACCTCAAGTGCTGAGTGGGAGGGTCTCCCTGATCAAGTCCACTGCTTAAAGTAGAGTGCCACCCAAAAATTGAACTTAAAGCGGAGTTCCGGCCACAATTTCACTTTTTAAATATAAATACCCCTGTAATACACAAGCTTAATGTATTCTAGTAAAGTTAGTCTGTAAACCAAGGTCCGTTTTGTTAGGTTGTTACAGCATTTAGACACTTTATAAAATAGAAATTGACTGGGGCCATCTTAAGTGTGGGCATCATGAAGCCAGACTGTATGACTTCCTGGATTTCAGCCTTGCAGATCTCGCACATGCTCAGTGCTGCACAAGCAGTGTCAGATCAGGTTTCAGCACCTGTGCTGTCCAAGTCACATGATTCTTTGAGACTGGGGAGTGCACAGACTCCTGGAAAGTTACACCCACTACATTCCCAGAAGTCTGTGCGGTGTAGGTTAGGAAGCATTAAGCACCTAGGTGCAGGGAGTGGGAAGATTAACTATTCTGCCTAGCAACAACACTTTGAAGGCATCTAAAAAAAAAAATTTTTTCGTAAAGGACTAATGACATTTTTTTAAAACTACTGATGTAATGTTATATTTATGGGTGGAACTCCACTTTAAGACCTGGACCAATATGCAGGTAAAGGACCTGGCCAGTTTTTGCGATTCGGCACTGCGTCGTTTTAACTGACAATTGCACGGTCGTGCGACGTGGCTACCAAACAATATTGGTGTCTTTTTTCCCACAAATAGAGCTTTCTTTTGGTGGTATTTTATCACTTTTGTGTTTTTTATATATATATATATATATATATATATATATATATATATATATATATATATATATATATATATATATATATATATAGCATTTTTTTTTACCAAAAATATGTAGAAGAATACATATCAGCCTAAACTGAGGAAAATAGGATTTTTGTACTCACCGTAAAATCCTTTTCTCTGAAATCCATGGACAGACACAGCTTCCTTATGACTGTAGGGTTAAATTCCGTCTATTAAGAGAGGACTAGGCACACATGTTAATGGTTGAAACATGTAAACTTTAGCAAAGTTTAAACAGCCCCGCCCAGGGGGCAGTCCCCCTGGTCATAACCCCTCACACTGCTGAGCAGCTCAGTTCGTCAAAAAGCAGTACAAACTAAAAAAAAGGAGGGGTGGGAACGGTGTCCGTCCATGGACTTCAGAGAAAAGGATTTTACGGTGAGTACAAAAATCCTATTGTCTCTTTTGTCCATGGACAAACACAGCTTCCTTATACTCTTGACTGTAGGGACGTCCCCAAGCAGTGTCAGAAACATGGGGTGGGAACAGCAATCAAAAACCAAACTTCACCCCAACACACTAGAGCTCCTCAACGGAGGAGATGTAGCCTTAAACTGCCACCTGCAGAACTTTGCGGCCGAAGCAGGCATCCGAAGATGCACTTACATGTAAAACTAAGTGAAAGTGTGAACGGACAACCAAGTCGCCGCCTTACACACCTGCGAGACAGACGCTTTATATCGGAAAGCCCAGGAAGCACCAATTGCCCTGGTGGAATGCGCCATGACAGGAAAGAGGTGCCCGCCCTTTCAGGGTGTAAGCCTGAATCACGCTGTCTGATCCACCGAGAAATGGTGGCCGACGAGAACGCCAGGCCTTTCTTTGGACCAGACACAAATACGAACTGTGAGTCTAACCTCCAAAACAAAGCAGTAGCAGACAGATACACCCACAGAGCACGTACCACATCTAGGGAATGTAACAGCCTCCTTGGGATGTGACAGTCAAGGACACAAGGATGAAAGTACAATGTCCTCATTTAGATGAAAAGCCGAAACCATCTTCGGAAGAAATGAAGGCTGTGGACATAGTACCGCTTTATCTCTATTGAAGGACCAAGTAGGGGAACTTGCAAGACAAGGCTGCCAACTCAGAGACACATCTGACAGATGTAATGGCCACTAGAAAGGCAACTTTCTGAGAGCGTTGAGAGGAATATCTCTGATGTTCTCAAAAGGAGGTTTCTGAAGCCCCGAAAGCACCAGGTTCAAATCCCACGGAGGTAGTGGTGGTCGAACTGGAGGAACCACATGTCGAACCCTTTGCACAAAACGTACTCACCAGTGAGTGGGACGCCAAGGGTTACTGAAAGAAAACAGCCAAAGCTTCTGATCCACTCCCTGCTGTAAAAACAGATGGATCCTAGAAACAGAATATGTACGTGGATGCCACCCCATCTCTTCCACGTGCGATGGTAAATCATCCGAGAAAACTTACAAGCCCTTAGCATGGTGGAAATAATCAAATCAGGCCCCGGTCTCTCAGCACCTGGCTTTCAACAGCCATGCCCTTAAAGACAACGACTAAAGCAGGGTGGAGAATGGGACCTTGCGACAGAACGTCCTCCCGCAATGGCAGTCGCCAAGGAGCATCCGCCAAGGAGCATCCGCCACCAGGCGTACTAGGTCGGTGTACCAGGGACGCCGAGGCCAATCTGGAGCAATAAGGATCATTGGGATCCCCTCGGATTCCGCTCTGTGGAGCAGACGAGGAAGCAGTTTAAGTAGGGGAGATGCATATATCAGCTGATAGTGTCCCCATTGGACCACCAATGCGCCTGTCGCGTTCACCCAAGGATCTTTTGACCTGGCCACGAACCTTCTGATTGAGTCGAGAAGCCAGGAGATCCATGTCTGGCTTGCCCCATCTTAGGCAAAGGAGGCAGAATACCTCGGGGTGTAATGACCAGTCTGCTTGGTCCAGCGTCTGGCGACTTAGATAGTCCGCTTGCCAGTTTTCTACACCCCGGAATGTACTCAGCCGATAGAGCCGGCACGCTCCGTTCCACCCAGCTCAGGATGTGAGCGACCTCTGGCGCTGCAGCCATGCTTCTCGTTTCTTGAAGGTTGACCTACACCACCGCCGTGGCGTTGTCCGACTGGATCCTAACCGGACGCCCCAGTAGGCTCTGTGACCATGAGAAGAGGCACAGCCTGATCGCTCGGAGTTCCAGGACATTGATCGGCAGGCGAGATTCTTCTCGTGTCCAGCGACCCTGCATGGATTGAACACCCCAGACTCCACCCCAACCAGTCAGACTGCCATCCGTCGTGATCACAGTCCAATGAAAGGAAAGGAACGACTTTACGGCATGAAGAGCTGGAGATCTCAACCACCAGACCAGGGAAGTCCTGACTAGATGGCTCACCTGGATTTGACAATCCAGGGACCACAGAGACTTGTCCCATTTGGACAGGATCTGCTTCTGCAAGACTCGTGTGAAATAAAATAAAACATTGAAATCTTTAAAAATAAAAAGTTCCTCAGGACCATGGACCCATAAGGGAGCCAGGTCCTTCTCTACTAAGCAGAAAAAAACTGAGCTGTTTAGAGCAGTGTGAGGGGTTATGACCAGAGAGACCACCCCCTGGGCGGGGCTGTTTCAGCTTTGCTAAAGTTTACATATTTTAACCATTAACATGTCTGCCTAGTCCTCTAATAGATGGAACATAACCCTACAGTCAAGAGGATAAGGAAGCTGTGTCCGTCCATGAACGAAAGTGTATTTTTTATATATTTTTGGGGGATATTATAGCAAAAAGAAAAAAATATAGCTTTTTCCAAAATGTACGCTTTGTTTATAGCGCAAAAAAAAAAATGCAGGGGTGATGAAATTCCACCAAAAAAAATAAAGCTCTATTTGTGGGGGAAGGACGTCAATTTTGTTTGGGTGCAAAGTTGCAGGACCGCGCAATTGTCAGTTAAAGCGACAGTGCCGAATCATAAAAAATGGGTCGATCATTGGGCAGCCAAATCCTCCGGGGGCACAGTGGCAAAAAAATTATGATTTAAATCGAGTTGATTTAAAAACAAGCCTTTTTTACAAGTGATTTAAACCGAATTGACTTCAATAAAATCCACCCTGTTTTGAAGTTAGTGTCTCTGAAAAAAAAGTCAGAAAAGTGTTGGATTGAGTGACTCAAAACATTGGCAACCAATGGTCCACACTGAAGGATAGCCTAAAGCAGTGGTTCTCAACCTTACTAGTGCGGTGACCCCTTGATAAAATTTCCCAAGTTGTGGGGACTCCTAACAGTAAAATTATTTTCATAGCGTGGGTTGTCAGCACCCAAGGCAAGACAAGTAATTTGCACCCCTAAACCACGGACATTTAGCGCTCTGAGTCCCCTCCACTCGTACAGTATTAAAACCTCATATGGTACATTTTACCACTCTCTCCCTTTTATCTGTCTTTTATCCTAATTTCTTGTTTTTTTTCCCCCATCCATCTCTAGCCTTCTTTGTTCTTTCTCAACCTTTCTTTCTTCCTCCCCCTCTTTTCCTCTCCCTTCCATGTATTCTCTATTTTTTTCCTTCTCTTACTCCTTGGTGGGGGGAAGGGGATGAGTGGCAATGCTGGGGGGGGGGGGGGAGTTCAAGAGCACCTAAGCTGGTTTATCAGATCAAAGTCATCTGATCGGGGGACTGTAGTGGGAACTTTTATTGGCAACTATAATCAAAGGTAGTGTTACTATGTCTCCGACTAGGTGGTGTCTCAAAGCAGTGACACCTATGCTGAAATCAGGAGAATGGGTCTCCTCCAGCCCCTCCTACTTCACAATCCTCACCAATCAGCAGACCTCTAGTCTCTGCCCCCCAGCCATGCCGTCATCTGAATGGGTGGCTGCGAAGAGGCCGAGTGGGCGGCCGTGGGCTCCAGAACAGCCCAGCTGGGTGGCCACACGCTGGGCAGCCGCAAAAAGACTGGGAGAGTGGTGCGGGCTTCAGGAACAGCCCAGGATTTGGTGACCCCTGGAAAAGCATAATTTGACCGCCGAGGGAGTCTCGACCCCCAGGTTGAGAACCACTGGCCTAAAGCAAAGGGCATTTATTTTAAATTAACACTTGACTAGACCTTGACACCAAAAATTTGATGCGGTTTAACACTGAAATCCAACAAACTGCCCGATAACATTGTCAGTATAGTAAAAAGGAACTCAAATGTTTACTCTGGGATATAAATCACCTTCATGCTGTGAAGGAAAGAAAACTTAATTTAATCCCAAAATGGTGGTTTATTAAATAAGGTTGTTTTTTTTTCTACCCAAGACAAGGGCTTCTTTGCCCTATTGATATACCGTACTTATTAAAAAGATCTTTCCCAGTTTATCTTTTAACGCCCATCTCTGGGCAAACATCAGTTTTCTACCTATACCTCTCTGCCATCCACTGGAAAATGGTTTCAAAATATATTAATAAATATTATAATACAATTTATTAAAGGTTATCTTGTATTAAATTGGCACTGGTAGGCATCACAAGAAAAGTACATGTTTGGGACTTAGCAAACCCTCTTTGGGTCAGAATAAAAATGTGAATCGAGCTCCTACATCCTCTCATTAAAGCGGTAGTTCCGCGGGAAAACGTTTTTTTTTAAAGACGTTTTTGTAAAGCTGATGGTACAACGAAAATTGTACTCACCAGTCTCCTAGTCGCAGCCGCCACCAGGACGATTTCCCCCAAAAGAAGATTTTATAAAATCTGATGATGGACATTGCCATCTTAACTGCTGGCACCGTGAATCCCTCCTGTATTTTCTTCCGGGATGCGGTGTCTCCTGAGAATACCAGGAGACGCGCCGTGTTTGAAATCTCGCGATATCTCGCGGGTCACGTGACTAGTCACAGCGGGGAGTGTCCTTTTCAGGACGCTGCCGGCTGTTGTCCTAGCAACTATGCAGTGTGACGGCGAGCCGCGCCGTCAACACTGCATAGTTGCTAGGACAACGGCCGGCAGCGTCCTGAAAAGGACACTCCCCGCTGTGACTAGCCAGACTAGTCACGTGACCCGCGGGATTTCAAACACAGCGCGTCTCCTGGGATTCTCAGGACTCGCTCCCAGGAGACATAGCGCTCATCGGGGATTTTTTGAAAACACGCCCACTCCCGCGGGGAAATGTGAGTGACAGCTCACAAAAGGCCCTCAATCCAAGGTAAGGAGGCCTATTAAAAAAAAAAAAAAAACGGATAGATACAGAACAATGGCTGCTGGTTTTAACAAGAAAAAGTTGACAATTAGGGTGAACCACCGCTTTAAACACCCACTCTACCCTAGTTTCTAATGCAAACTTTTGATCTTGATGTCCTCTAGTGGAATGACCCATTTAAGGCCAAATAAAGCATTGGTCAATCATGGTAAAAGCTGGGTGGACGAGATCAATAGCCTACTAGTTGTTGATCATTTACATTTTCTAATAATAGAGATTCAAACTACTTGATTGTCCTTTAGGTTGTCATTTGAACAATTCAGCGTAAAATAAACAGAGAAGCACTGGGGTCCCAGGTACAACTCACAATTTGGTACCAGCTTTCACTAGATATTGCCTTTTAGACCGATGACTTAGTTTATGCTTAGAAATGTTGAATCGCAGTTCTGGCACCCAATAATAAAGCATTAGACACTACAATGTTCATACAAGTGAAAATGGATATGCCATCTAGTAATGGGAACACTATGTGAGGAGATCTCATTACCTTAACATCTTACAATTAACTATGGCACAAGCCGAAAGGATATGAGCAAACAGCTGAAGCTGTGGGTGCGAGTCTCCTGGTGTATGTGTAATACAGTAGCAAAACTGGAATATTTAACAACTAGGTATGGACAATTGATGTGAAGTAATTAGAAAGGCATTCAAAGCAGTATGTCACATGCCATTGAAGTTAAAATTAAAGACAGACAAACATTAGCAAAATCTATAAGACATATGATTGGACGACAGTTATGTTTTAATAGACCTACAGTTGAGGTTTGTTATTTTCAGCATGCCAGGCTGCAAAGGTCCCAAGCATAGACAATTCATTTTTATACCCCATGAAATTTGACATTTTGTCATGTTACAACCATAAATCGTAAAATGAATTGTATTGGGATTTTATGTTACAGACCAGTGATGGCAAACCTTGGCACCCCAGATGTTTTGGAACTACATTTCCCATGATGCTCACCTAAACTGCAGAGTGTGAGCATCATGGGATATGTAGTTCCAAAACATCTGGGGTGCCAAGGTTCACCATCTCTGTTGTAGACAAACACAAAGTGGCACATAATTGTAAAGTGGAAGAAAAATGATAAATGGTTTTCAATTTTTTGAAAAGTGTGGTGTGCATTTGCATTCAGCTCCCCTGAACCAATACTTTGTAGAACCACTTTTCGCTTCAAGTCTTTTTGGGGATGTCTCTACCAGCTCTGCACATCTAGAGAGTGATATTTTTGGCCATTCTTTGCAAAATAGCTCAAGCTCTGTCAGATTGGAAGGAGAGCGTCTGAATAGCAATATTCAAGTCTACCCACAGATTCTAAATTGGATTTAGGTCTGGACTTTGACTGGGTAATTTTAACACGTGATTATGCTTTGCTCTAAGCCATTCCATTGTAGCTCTAGCTGTTTAGGGTCGTATTGCTGGAAGGTGAATCTCCATCCCAGTCTTAAGTCTTTTGCAAACAGGTTTACTTCTAAGATTGCCCTGTATTCCATCCATCTTCTTATCAACTGACCAGCTTTCCTGTCCCTGATGAAGAAAAGCATCCACACATGATGCTGCCACCACCATGTTTCACAAGTGGGATGGTGTTTTCAGGGTGATGTACAGCGTTAGTTTTCCGCAACACATAGAACTTTTTGGCGCAAAATGCTATTTTGGTCTCATCTGACCAGATCACCTCGTTTCTTCTTGCCACTCTTCCATAAAGGTCATATTTGGGGAGTTGTCCTATGGACAGATTCTCCCACCTGAGCTGTGGATCTCTGTAGCTCCTCCAGAGTTACCATGGACCTCTTGGCTGCTTCTTTGATTAATGATCTCCTTTCCCGGCCTGTCAGTTTAGGTGGACGGCATGTCTTGGTAGGTTTGCAGTTGTGCCACTCTATTTTCAGATGATGGATTGAACAGTGCTCCATGCGATTGTTCAAAGCTTGTAAAGTAAAGGGAGCTGAATACAAAAGCATGCCACACTTTTCAGATATTTTTAAAACAATTTTGAAATCCATTTATTTTCCTTCCACTTCAAAATTATGTGCCACTGTGTTGATCTATCACAAAATCCCAATAAAATACATTTACTTTTTTTTTCCAATATTTTTTTTATTCATTTTTAAACATTTATTTTACAATACCATCATACAATCCAATCTCTTAGTTACAATTAAATGTCAATATAATTGTAAGCCTTCTAGAAATGATTTAAATATTTTCTTAACTCACTCATACATATAACCAAAAAGAAAGCCCAATATAAAATTTACTAAATACCAAAACGCACACTAAATCCCACATATTTCACACAGCCATCCGCTGACACCCGCAATCTCATGTGCGTCCCTTTTTCATCCGCAAACGGATGGATGAAAAAGCGGACATACGGTCCGCACGTGTGAAAGGGCCTCAAGTCCTTACATTTAACGCGCACCTGTCATTTCAGATCCATCATCACAGCGCCCGTTAGTGGCCATTCACTCACCTGCTGCTGCCACATCCCTCCCCTTGCTGCTGCATCACCAGCCTTCACATTAAAGTGAATGAGACTGTTGGTGAGTCAACAGCGGGTCAGACGAGCCAATGCGGGACAGAGATGCTCTTTAAAAATTATGATTTAAATTTAAGTTTTTTTACTAGTGATTTAAATCAGAATTTAAAACAAATTTAACCTGTCCAGACCTAAACCCCATTGAGTCTGTGGGGCATCCTCAAACAGGTGTTGGAGCGCAAGGTCTCTGACATCAACCAGCTCTGTGATGTTGTCATGTCCAAGAGGGTTAAGGCAGTGCTGGAAAATAATGGTGGCCACACAAAATATTGACACTTTGGGCCCAAATTGGACATTTTCACTTAGGGGTGTACTCCCTTTTGTTGCCAGCAGTTATGTTAATGGCTGTGTGTTGAGTTATTTTGAGGGGCCAGCAAATTTACACTGTTATACAAGCTGTGCACTCACTACATTACATTATAGAAAAATGTAATTTCTTCAGTGTTGTCACATGAAAAGATACAATAAAATAATTACAAAAATGAGGGGTGTACTCACTTTTGTGAAATACTGTACATTCTTTACTTTCGAATAGTTTTAAATTTACTTCCACCATCTAAATATGGCCACTACTTCAAACACAGGACAAATTCCAATAGATGACCTCAAACACAAAAACTGGCCAGTCTTCAGCTTGTGCTAGTTTCAGAAGCGGTCCTAATTGTGTGTGTTCCCAAAGACTATACAGGCGACATCACATTTCGAATCCTAATTGAAAGTGTCTGAAGTAATAACCGCTCTTGCTTTTCACATCAATATGATTCTCCCATACTTCATAAGCAATGTGAAAAAGGCTCCAAACGTTACAACAAACGAATGGTTCAAAAAACAATTCAAACATCTACAAAACCACTTACGTTTTCAGAGAATGAGCCTAAAAACATATTAGATTAATCTCCTTTCTCATTTGAACTTGGTAGCATAAAACTCTAGTGTTGTACATATTAGGATCTGTGATGAATAATCCGTTACATCAGGGGTTGACAAATTTGCTTGGAATCTAGGAGCCAGCTAAAAAAGTTAGGAGCCAGAAAACGCACCCCGTCCCGACGAGCTTGCGCGCAGAAGCGAACACATACGTGAGCAGCGCACACATATGTAAACAGTGTTCAAATGCAATTTTGAAGCGTGACATGTTGGGTATGAATTTACTCTGCGTAACATTATCTTTCATAATATTAAAAAAAAAATGGGGATAACTTTACTGTTGTCTTATTTTTTAATTAAAAAATGTAATTGTTTCCCAAAAAAGTGCGCTTGTAAGAACGCTGCGCAAATACGGCGTGACAGAAAGTATTGCAACGATCGCCATTTTATTCTCTAGGGTGTTAGGATAAAAAATATATATAATGTTTGGGGGTTCTAATTAGAGGGAAGAAGATGGCAGTGAAAAATGACATTAGAATTGCTGTTTAACTTGTAATGCTTAACTTGCAATACCAACGGCCACCACCAGATGGTGCCAGCTCACATCTGGTGGTAATATCTTGTAATACCAACGGCTCACCACCAGATGGCACCAGCTCACAAAAAAAAAAAAATAATGTTTTTTTTTTGCCCACCTTCCAAACTAAGTCGCCAGGACACTTTCTAGTTGCCATGGCGACCTGGCGCCTGGGATTTGTCGATCCCTGATCTAGATTCTTCAAAATTTTGAGTAAATCTTCCCACTTTTGCTTCCAAGCACATAGCTTCCTTAGAAGATAAAAATAGAACATGCTGAATACACATAAATCCATAGGCCAGATAGCAATACAAGAATTCCAACAAGTTGGATGACACATAAACGCATCAACACATGGATGCAAATTACCTGACAGACTTGTTTGAATTATGCGAGACAAGTCTCGTCACAGCAAATTAATAGATATAAAATTCCACATGATACTGAAATCATCAGGTAAGAAGTTGTTTTCTCAAAAATCCCTTTGACAATAGTGACACTCTTTATTGCTATATTACATACTAGTCATAGGCTACTCTAATACTTTATGGCAAAGGTGCGACACATTGATCAAAAACTATGTTAAAGTATATCTACGGCCTTTTTCTGTTTAGATGGAGGGGTCAGAGCTTTTATCAGGTTTAAAGCGTATCTATGGTCAATATATACACAATCATTTAATCATTTCCACATTGTATTTCAGTTATTTCCAGTCTACTCCTAATCTGAAGCATGTTGAAGTGTGTAAACTAAGGTCGAGTATATGCGTTCAGTTTTTGTTTCCGTACAACCAGCAGGTTAAACGACAAAAGAAAAAAAAAAAAAGAAGGTTAGAACTGACAGATTCCCTCCCTCCCCCTGTCAACAATCGCATGATTTCAAATCCGCATGTCACTGCGACTCAGAAGACATCTGTACGGCTTCATGCACAGACATCTATGCAAGTCACTCCAGAACATTTTCAAAAAGTAGGACAGGAACTATTTTTTTAAATTGACACGGCACCGCAAAGTTGGCATCGCATTGATTTGAACAGTGTCATTGCCGACAAAAAAAGGTGTGTGACTTGTCATGCGATTTAAAAAGTCACTCCGGTGTGGCGTTTAGGGCAGGTTCACACCACAACGCGTTTCTGCAGGTTCCCGCAAGGCGTATTTTTTACGGACCATTTATTTCAATGGGATGCCAAAAAGCGTGGGAATGCACAAACAGAACAGCAAGCACGACTAAAATAAAATAAAAAAAAATGAAAAAAATCACTGTACCACTCATTTTGGTGCCACAAATGTGCAGGCGGTTGGTAGATGCGATTGGCGAGCCATTATAAATGGCACCTGCACACATCTAAAGAGGGCCGCCTACACCCTGTGAACGCACAGAGAAACGGCCATGTCCCACACCAGAAGAGGTGCGAATGAGCCCTCAAGGAATTGGTTTTGCTTAGGAAGAAGATGCATTTAAAAGTAATAGGAAAAAACTGGACTCATCCTTGTACAGCATAAAGAAGACACGACCCAACTGACCATCAACCTAAGAACATGTGTTCAATGACCAACCAAGGTAACACTACAATTTGTATTGGCTGTATCTCTGTTCTGGTTACTACTACAAAATACTTTTCAGTAATAATGGAGCATGAAGCAGCTCAGGGTGTCAAATATGCCAAGCTGTGCCACATTCCTTATTCTTTTATCCATTTGTACTGTATATCTCAACTTACAGTTCATACCAACGTGGTGTGAGCCGTACATACAGTAGTGATCAGCAGGAGTTCCCTGAAACCTGAAAATAATTTCAAAGGTTCCAAGATGTAAAGCAAGGATAAGCATGATAGATCCAAAGGCATGCACCTTTAAAAGAAAACAGTAGTCCATATTCTTATCGGGGTGATGTGCATCATCCTAAATGGCACCCCAATGCATCTTCCCACCAGACAGGCTTTGCAGTTCACCACAATGTACAGTAATGCACTATTGTGTGTTAGAGCTGCACTATTAACTGTTAAATAAATCATGATCTCGATTCAAAACCCCCTCACGGTTTCTATGCAGGATTTACAGATTCATTCATGTAACAAGTGTAGAGTTCTCTGCTAGCTCAGCTGTCAAATAAAAATAAACAGGCAGCCTGCCAAGTTTTTTACAACATTGTGTTACACTGGTAGAGAACTAGAAACATTGTAACTTTAACTTCTTAGATCAAAGGAATGAACTTCTGACATGAGGGAAGTTTAACCACTAATGCCTTGTACACACAAATCGGAATCTCCGATGGAAAAAATCAGACAGACTTTTTCCATCGGATAATCTGATCGTGTGTAGCCCCCATCAGGGTTTTTTCATCGGAAATTCAGAGGAATTCTGTCAGTTTAGATATAGAACATGTTCTATTTTTTTCCAATGAAATTCCAATGCGATTTGGCCGGGCAAAAGCCTGATCGTATGTACGCGCCACTTATTTATTTGTTAAATATGGATGTGAACATAAGTGCAATGCTGTCTACTTGACAGCTATGTAAAGATCTGGATATTAAAATTTGTACATTTGAGCGCACTAATTTACACATATACTCAAAATATGTATGTGTTTATATGCATACATATAAACACTGGTGCCTTGGAGGATGAAGAATATTTTTTTAAGACACTTTTATGCACGATCTTCATGGAACATAACTCTTTCTGCCAGCAAGATCCTGTGTGTAAACATCAGTTAACGATCAGGTCTGTGAGCAA
This sequence comes from Rana temporaria, assembly GCF_905171775.1. Classification (NCBI taxonomy): domain Eukaryota; kingdom Metazoa; phylum Chordata; class Amphibia; order Anura; family Ranidae; genus Rana; species Rana temporaria. Next base: position 267,571,251 of record NC_053491.1, on the reverse strand, counting down.
AAAACCCAATAGGAATCAATTACATCCCAAGGGGCAACAGGGTGCCCGCGCCAAGTTCATGAGGTCTCAGCGCTTAGGTTTCTATGGAAACTGGCTTGTGTGTGTCAAAAGGTACCTTCTATTCTAGAATGATCAGAGGGGTTCTTTGGACATAAAGAAAATAAATATTTTCCTTATCATGCACTGATGCCGCGTACATACGGTCGTTTTTCGGCATGAAAAAAAACGAAATTTAAAACGTCACCTATTTTTCCCACCCAAGTATAAACTAACCAAATCAGATCACCAGCACAGACTCCACTAATCAACATCAATATTTGGCATTTAACTATTACTAAATTGTTGGCCTTTAGCCTAGAGAACTCCAAAATATTGCATAAGATTTGTGCAAACATTTGAACTTTAGTACTTTGTGCCTCAGATCATTTCCTATACGGTTCATCTGTATCTTTCCCCAATATTGGAGCCGCTGACATTCCAGCCATTGTCACCAACACCCTCAACTTTTTTGCCCCAGAGGAAACCTTTAAATAATTTTAAACTTTTGGGGAGTACCTTGGTGGCCAGCCAGAAAAATGCCCTTTACATTGGCAGCCAGAGGAGACGCGCGCGCTGGCTACCAGTGGAGAACACGCCCCTCTTGCAGGTAATTTGTGTCGTGCCTATCGCTCAGCCAAGTGGTGTTGGCCGCAGAACTACTGAGGGTCCCAGAGCTACTCAGATAATATAAAACCTTGGTTTGAGAGCGTTTTGCAGGACAAGCAAATTGTTTTAATAAATTTTGCCTTGATATACAAGCAATGTCTTGATATAAGAGTAGCGTCATGACACAACTGAGTATAAAAAAAGAGGAGAGGCGCCTCCAAGTGTAGCAATATGGTTACATTTAATGAAGATCAATATTTAGCAACTTATTGCTACACTTAGAGGCGCCTCTCTCTTTTATACCCTGTAAAAAAAATGCTTTGATATACAAGTGCTTTGGATTACAAGCATGTTTCTGGAACAAATTATGCTCACAAACCAAGGTTTTACTGTACTTTCATATAGTCAGCCACAGCTCAAGGAACCCCCAGCAATCTCTGGAGGAACCTTAGGGTTCCGTAGAACTCTGGTGGACAATGGCTTGCCTATAACTACCCAAAGGGCAGGAGAAATGTGGTGTGCACACTATTCATCAACACATGCAATGATCATACAGCAAATAAAATTCATGAGCAGACAAGCTGCTAGGAAATGTTAATAGGATGAAGAACATCACCAGGACATTTTCTGGCGGCCATAAACACTTCAATTTTTTACCTGATCAAAACAATCTAATCAGAAAACCAATTGATTAGCCATAACTTCCCATCTGATCCATTTAGAACACTCAATTTCCCAAGTCAGAATGTGATCAATAGTTTTGCATCATTCAGCAACACTGAGATAACTGATCATTTTTCGATCAATTGGATTACAGCTGCATTGTGGAAACAGTGATACGATTGATAACTTACAACCATTGATCATATTTCATTTCCCCATGTATGTCATAGCAATTGATTGTTCTGCTGACTATAGAGATTGCTGTGAAAATGTATCGATCATGTATAGTGTATGATGAGAAGATACAAGGCAGAGCTGCTTTTAGATAAGAAGCAGGACCTGTCATATCATAGGATGACAAGCTGAGTGTGAGAAGCAGTACAGAGAGGTGGTTAGTTACCAGCAGTAGTAATAGAAATAATGGAGGTACCTGAAGGCATAGTCCTCTCTGTGGTCTCTGCTCGGGGACAGCTGCCCACTCCTCTTGGTGAAAAGCTTCTGGAAAAGTGTGGGCGGCATATTGCTGGAAAGTCCCAGCTACAAAGTGACATTAAAGTGTCAGCATTGGACACATAACGTCGCGCCGCCACTACCAACTACGGTGCCTCCAGTAACACTCCATCACTCTAGTCATATGACTGCAGACATACACTCCGCCCGATCACAGCACTCCCCGCTCTGCCAGCCACTTCCGATCCTGTAACGTCTACAAGCGCTCTCATTGGTCAGCGCCACACTGGCAGGAAAAGCGCACGCATCCCTTTAGACGTGCTGTACTTGCGGCTGATGGCCATTAGGGGGCTGCTGAGTGGCCTCTGCACTCTATATACAGTAGACGGCATATTTATATTGGGCAGTGTTATAATAAAAACTAAGATAGTAAACAATCATTTATAGATTAATTTAATAAATTTATGTTGTCTATAAGCTATAAAAGCTAGGATTGTGTGCTTTCTGCAGAAGCGTAAAGCTTATCTAAACCTGAGAACAAAAAAATGACAGTATTGGAGCTTAGCTGTCCCTTACACTGCAATCCCTGCGTTCAGTGTGCCGTTCCACATGTACGTTTTCATGCGTCTGCAATACATTTTCATTTTCTAGCTTACCAAGTGGCATTTACATGTGTTTGCAGTGCGTACGTGTGCGTTTGCATGCCAAAGAATGCAGAGTAGCGCACCGGACTTATTAAAAATACATTCACTCTTCTTGCATATGCATTGGTACAAAGCTTAAAAATGTTTGACTGCATTTGGTGTAAACGAGTCTCAAAGTGTGATGGCTGCATTCATTTCATTTTTTCCACTTTGTTTCCTTTAACACAGTGATACTGCCATTGACCAACATCCCGTCTTGGGGTGACAAATGTACTGAGAAGCATTGTCACCTCACCCTAGGACAAGGAGTGCGTTAGGACTAAATAAATAAGACAATAAATGGCGCGCTTATTCGATCAGCGCGTACACGTGATCGGAAATTCCGACCAGAAAACCGTTGATTTTTTCTGACGAAATGTTGGCTCAAATTTGTGTTGCATAAACACGGTTACACAAATCTTGTCGGTAATTTCTGACCGTTCAGGACGCAGTGCCATACTACGAGCCGAGATCAATGAAGTTCAATAGGCAGTTCGGCTCTTCTGCTTGATTCTGAGCATGCATGTTTTTTTGCACGTCGGAATTGCATACAGACGAGTGGATTTTCCAACAGAAAAATAGTGAAGCAGCTCTCAATCTTGTGTTGGTGTAAATTCCGACAGAACAAGTCAGATGGAGCCTACGCACGGTTGGAATTTTCAATAAAAAGCTCACACCGGACTTTTCTTGTCTGAATTTTCAATCGTGTGCACAGGGCATAAGTCCTTGATAATAGCGAGCAACAAGAAGCACTTGCTACAGTGATGCTCAAAAAATGGTTTAGAACATAAGCCCAATACTAAAAAGAAAGCATAAAGAAAAATCACACAAGTATATCAAAAGTCCAAATAAAGTCCTCAGTGAGTGCCATTAGAAAAAGGACTGGAAACTCATTTGCACCAAAGACCTGTCCCAAGCCGTGCCATATAATAGTCTGATATGTGATTCAATAACCACCCCACCACCTCTAGGTGAACTGCCTGCTCACCCTTAAAATGAAGACCGTCGGGTCAGATCAAGCCTTGGGTATACAGATCTTTAGTGATCCTGGAAAGAAGCCATTTACTGAATCCTGGATCCTCTGCAGTCCATGTTTCATGGAGTGGAAATCACTTTAGGAATGGCTCAAAGGATATAAAATTTCATTGCGCAAATTCATTGAAAAAAAAATGCGTCTAACATGTAAAAGTTGCCCCCTCACATTTATACCATCTTGTAAAATCACAGTGTGAAGTATTATACTGAGAGCCGCTTGCCTACTCACCACTTCTTCTGGAATACGAGACACCTGAAGTGACGTCACTGGCTTCTTCCAATGTGTTGCATCACATGACTTCTTCAGGGGACTGCATGACATCTTTCTCTCATCTGCATAAAAGGAGGTGTTTTGTAGTGTAGCACCCTCTTAGGTAGGTGCTAAAGTAGTTAGAACAGGAGCAGCTAGGTAAATGTATGTGGGCTGTCTCAGCTTAACAGAAGCCTGTGATCATCTAGTTCTGCTGCTCAGTGTGCTCCGCTGCTGCTTATGCTGTGAGTGTCCAAGCAACCTAGGAAGATTCTGGGCTATAGGTGGGGACCACGCACATGAGTAGCATGAATATTCATACAGCCCTGGCCAATTGGAATGGGAGGTGTCCCTAGGCGTGCTGGTATATTCTAGGAGCAGATGGGCTCTTGGTCTTTCCTGAGGACTGCACCAGGCTGGGGGAGACGCACTGCCTCCCCCAATATTTGCTGCCATGTGACCTCAGGTGGGATACCTGATGAGCCTGAAGTCTGTGCGGCGGACCCTGGTCCTTCCTACCATAGCTGACAGAGGAAAAGTTGAACGTGCATCTGGTCTGGTAACATGTAGAGAGAAAGCAGTCGGTGGTACGTCAGGAGCCTTGTAGGTACAGAAACCCTAAAGCACTTTAGACAGTTAACCCTCCTGTGCTCCAAGTCAGCTGAGGGTCCACATGAAGAACACTGGCTAGGATCCTGCAGCTTTGTCTAGGACTGTCCACTACTTTACTGAGAGAACAAAAGATGATCAGGACAGCCGCACTCCAATCCAACTTAACTTTACTGTAAAAAAATGGAAACAGGCACTACAAGTCACAGCAACGGAACCTAGGACAGCTGACGCATTTCACGCTAACTTCAACGTTTACTCAGCTATATAAGCTATGAGTAAACACTGAAGTTAGTGTGAAACGCGTCAGCTGTCCTAGGTTTCGTTGCTGTGACTTGTGCCTGTTTCCAGTTTTTTACATTAAAGTTACGTTGGATTGGAGTGCGGCTGTCCTGATCATATTTTGTTCTTATTTGCCATGTGCATTGCTAGCACCCTCAGTCCCTGAGAAGAAGATCGCACCCAACAAGACCTGCCTGGAGCGGCAATCTGTCACTTTACTAAGAGCCATTGCTCAGTTCCACATTCAGTTTGCTGCTGGGGTGAAGTCTTTATCTGCCATGTTTTATAAGGAAAGGAAGTTAAAGTCCTCTGTGTTAATAGTTCAGTTTGGAGATATCCCACTATATCACTTACCCTATACCAGTTCTCCAATAAAAACAAAAACCCCTTGACTGGTCATTGAATTGCCAAGCTGAAGTGAGTGTGTACATGGCTGTGGGAAATGTCTTGTGCCTAGCTGCTGGACAAAAGGTGCAAAAGACCAGCACAACATACCAGAGGCTCCTGAGAGAGTGGCACACATATATAGCTGGGAACAATGCTAACTGATAACAGTCCAAAGGAAGAGAGCACAGGACATCAACACGATTTCTGGCAGGATGAACAACCCTTTTTTCTTCTTTGCACTTGTCCAACAGCTATAATAAAACAAACCTTATACATTCAGTTAAAGGGGTTGTAAAGGTACAATTGTCTTTTCCTAAATAGCTTCCTTTACCTCAGTGCAGTCCTCCTTCATTTACCTCATCCTTCCATTTTGCTTTTAAATGTCCTTATTTCTTCTGAGAAATCCTCACTTCCTGTTCTTCTGTCTGTAACTCCACACAGTAATGCAAGGCTTTCTCCCTGGTGTGGAGTGTCGTACTCACCCCTTGTAGCTGGCCAGCTAGAACCTGTCCTTGGTCACTAATATAACCTAAAATGTAGTGCACATGTTTACATGTAAGAGACAAAAGCAGAGTTATTCACTGTTTTCATGCTTGGATGTCATAACAGTTGTAGGTTGTGTTCACAGAAGCAAAAGAAAAAAATATGCCTTTAAGAATCAATTTATTTATATGACCGTAAAGGTAAGCTTAATAATACAGTAGAATGTATACCAGAAAGTATAGAGTTAAGTCTTTGTGACTCATCAGGAGTCTTGACTAATCACAGCCAGCTTCACACTCAGCAAGAGTCTTGACCAATCACAGCCAGCCTTGCATCCATTCTGTCTGGGAAACTCCACAGCACACTAGCTGGAAAATCATTCCATCACAGAGAAAGAACAGAACAGACATACAGATCCAGAGTCCAGTTTATGGAAGCAAGGAGCCAAACAATTCTTCTAATGCCACAGCGCATAAGGCACTCTCAATAGTGCTGCGCCTGCCACACCCTTCCCTTGAACTACAGGAGAGTCAGGACTCAACACACAGCTCCTTTATCTGCAACGTAGAGAACGTCCTGACTCTACTGTAGTCCAAGGGAGGGGGTGAGCATGACACTCCACACCAGGGAGAAAGCCTTCCATTACTGTGTGTAGTTACAGACAGAACAACAGGAAGTGAGGATTTCTCAGAAGAAATAAGGACATTTAAAAGCAAAATCAAAGGATGAGGAAAGTGAAGGAGGTCTGCACTAGGGTAAAGGAAGCTATTTAGGAAAAGAAAATTGAACCTCTACAACCCCTTTAATAAAGCTTATAGGAGATTTTAGTGATCGAGTTTACGTATACTTTATTATCACAATATATGAGGAATCTTATATAGTGGATAGATAGTTATACCTACTTTTTTTGCACTTATAGTATTAGAGTTTCCTGCCCAGCAGTCACACAGGCAGGCAACAATGCTGTGCTCAGAACCTGCACTGTTAAAAGGCCTCCGTCACTGAAAAGGCTCAGGCCTGTGTGACAGTTGCAGCGGCTGGACAGGGAGCCTAGTAACACTAATGGCCCCATACACACAATCTAATTATCTTACGACTTTTTTCGCTTAATAGTCGCAAGTAGAAATAGAATAGGTTACTAAAGTAACGGAAAATCTCGTACGATAGAAAAAAAAAAAAAAAACAGAAATGTCATGTGTTGTAATGTATTTGTATTGTATTTTCATACACCAACTATACTGACTAAACAAAAATCATCCGATCTGGTATACGTGTACACGATCTGAAAATCGCACGATTCTTCCTCAGATGACAGTTTTTGTCCGATATTCAGATCGTGTGTACGGGCCATAAGACCCCTTTCACACTGGGGTGCTTACCCCTTTAAAATTGCGCCTGTAACGTGCCCATAAAGCGCCTCTCAAGCATCTCTGCGCGCTTGCGGGACAGAAAAAATCCTGCAAGCAGCATCTTTGGGGCGGTATATACACCGCTCCTAAACCACAATGCCAATTGAAATGAATAGGTAGCGCTGCCGAAGCGCCTGAAAGGCAATTCGGCAGCGCCACAACACAGGTGCTTTTAACCCCTTATTTGGTGTTAAAAGCTCCCGCTCGCAAAGCGGCTCTGTATCGCCGCTAAAGCGAGCAGCGCTTTACGACCGCAGGGTGGTCTAGGTGTGAAAAGGTTCTTAACCTGTAATTTTTTCAAGGCTCAGCTTTACTCAACTGCTCTGAGGATGGTGTGTCCAGTATGGCGGATCTCAGTACCACGACCCCCACCCTGTGCTGTCTGAGGAAGCTGACTCAATTGGTTTTATGGACAGCCTGGCCTTGCCCACACCACCACCCTTCAATAATATATAAACTTTTAAAGCAATAAAACCCTGACAGGAATTTTTACTCCTCCCTACTTTAATCCAAAACACTTTTTTGCCCAGATAATACAAGCGTCCGACAGATAGAAATGTACACACACACACGTAATCAAAGTCTAAACACTAAGCAAGAAACAGACACATCTAAAGGAAGGCAGGGACACTTTCTTTGTACAACTGAAAAATGGTTTCTGTTGTGTATGTGCAAGAGCACACGGTGAGGGAATCATATGATGAGATCACATGACTACAGCTCAGCACTGGCATTAGCACTGCTGTTGTGTCTGTAGAGGTGTTTCCTTGTGCGTGGGTGACTGGAACCTATTCCAAACTGATAAACACATATTTCTACGACAAATCCCACTTAGTAACGTATCATTCACGCAGTGCTTGTTTTTCATAACATTGATACAAGGTGGGGCATGAAGAAAATGCAGATGATAAATTATTAAAGTGTGTATATATATATATATATATATATATATATATCTCGGCCACCGCACACAGACCATATACACAGCAGCTGTCTTAGCCAGCACCCTGGGTCTGCTGCGGTTTCGTTTTTACTCTGTATCTTCATATGGATAGGAGTGTCCTATACATTCCTCCCCATGGATACACAAGTGTCAGCCGGGCTCATCTCTGGCTCTAATCAGCATGCCACTGTGTCTGCCTAATTCATCTCGGCTCCCTTAAGCCTTATCTAGGCTTAGATAAATTTGTTTATTGGTATCGACAGCCTTCACTCGACCTGCGCCCTTTTTGACTCAGCCGTATTTTGCCTTTCCACCTGGCAATCCTTTGACGGATTCATCTGTGGCCCATTATCACGATCATTTAGATTGTATTATATACATACATGTCCCTGAGGAAGCCCGAATCGGTGAAACATGTCGGACTTACTGTATATAACAGATTGCAATTCTACCTATGGTGAAATACAACATCTCATATGATCTTTAGCATTTTTTGTATGAATCAATGTGTCAAATTAAACTATTTTCTATATATACTAGTTGTGTCTATGATGTATGGTTCCTGCGGTTCCAGAGCTAATAACATTTTTTATGTTTGATACATCCAAATAGCATTCATATAGTCCCATGCCCCATCCCTTAATTGGGAATTTATATCCATTTTTCACAATAGGGACGGTAATGCTTTTGGCTATTCTTCCAGTTTCAAACGTGTAAGCTCTATATAATATATATATATATATATATATATATATATATATATATATACATACTTTCTTTTAGTAACGTATCATTCACGCAGTGCTTGTTTTTCATAACATTGATACAAGGTGGGGCATGAAGAAAATGCAGATGATAAATTATTAAAGTGTGTATATATATATATATATATATATATATATATATATATATATATATATATATATATATATATATAGTGTATGTAATGTGCCAGACATCCGATTCCCAGGGACAGTCCCCGGATTGAGTACACTGTCCCCAGATTCAGGGCCAGTGGCTATACCCACTGCTGACAGCCTAGAACTAGCAGGACATGCAGCAATGTGAAAATCTATCCAGCATTGCAGGTATTGGTGGGCAAGCTGTCAAAATCGGAGCTCTGGTGGTCGGGATGGGCAGGGACAATATGTGAAGCCCTGCCCCCTTTGTCAAACAACCTGTGCATAGACAAAAAGCTGGCATTTATACGGTGGTGGGCGGTGAGGAATTGTAACTACTGTATGTGTACCAGCAGCGGTGTATAATTCAAATTTATTATACAGCGCTGTGGGTGCACATACATTAGTTACAACTGGTCTCGCCCCCTGCCACCTAGTCCTGGCTGCAGTTCACACTTCTGCACCTCTCACAGAAGTTAAGCTTTGGCTAACACTGTGCAGGCTGGTTGCAGGTGCAGGAATCGCAGCTGTTCCCAACCGCCTGCAGAGCTGCAATGTGAAAATAGTGGTGAAACCTATATATATATATATATATATATATAAAATACTAATAAAATGTAAAATATGTACATTAATTTTATTATATTTAAGGGTTTCGCCGCTCTTTGCAGCTCTGCATTATTTCTTACCATTTGCAGAGAGGTTGACACCATCACTGCTATATTCCAATACACAGGTTTATTTGCATCTTTGTTATTGTATATAAGGGCTGGGTTTTCACCATTTGAACATTGCTCAACAATTTCTCAATTTTTGCAGAGGGGGCGACACCATCACTACTATATTGTAAAACATTGGTTGTTTTGCACTGGATATTTTATAGGTTTGATCATTGCACTTATAAGTCCATTTGCAGAATTGTATAGAGGAAGTGTAGGGTTGCGCTGCATTTGACTTTATTGGTACAGTATACAGAGGCCAGGACATGCTGATCACCATTGTACGCAATGAAGAAACCGCCACTTGCTGACCACGCCCACTTGCTTGTCACACACACACACACACACAGGTGGCATACCCCCATGCCTCCCTCAAATGTTTTTCTCCATCTTATCATCTTAACATTTGGTAGACATATCCCCCAAAAATCTAAGTTTTTTATCTCATTGACGGACTGTTGGAAATAGCGTATATATCATATAACCATTCCATAAACACATACACTGCATATATCATTTGAGGAAAAATATGCTTATACAATAGTTTACACTTCTGCCCAAAAACTAAAAAATATCCCCAGATTTCATTTTAAAAATCTGGTCATATAATTATAATATATATATATATATATATATATATATATATATATATATATATATATATATATATATATATATATATATATATACACACACACACACACACACATACACACATATATATATATACACACACACAAACACACCTATTTGCTGATTGCTTTAGACCAGTGGCCTCAAAGTGCAGCAGCGTGAGACAGAAGTGAACTTATGACAGACGCTTCCTTTGCTACTGTGCATGTGAAGAAAGAAGACAACAAGTAAACGCTGACCTGTGCCCTATGTACCCCGATTGTGACCTGATGTGCCCCATGTACCCCCATGTGCCTTAATGTGCCCGATATGCCTTGTGTGCCTCATGTACCCCGATGTGTCCTAATGTACCCCATGTGCCCCTGTACCCCGATTGTGCCCCCCGTACCCCGATTGTGCCCCCATGTACCCTGAATGTGCCCCATATACCCCGTTTGTGCTCCATATACCCCGATGTGCCTTAATGCGCCCCATGTACCCTGATGCGCCCTGATTGTGCCCCATGTGCTCTGATGTGCCCCATGTACCCTGATGTGGCTGTGCCATGAATGTGCCCCATGTACCCCGATGTGCCCCATGTACCCCAATGTGCCGGGCTCTGTACCCTAATGTGCTGGGCTCTGTGACCTGATGTGCTGTGCACTGATGGTGAGTGGTCAGTGAGGTGTGTAGTGTGCAGTGTAGTGGTCGGTGTGCAGTGTAGTGGTCGGTGTGCAGTGTAGTGGTCGTTGTGCAGTGTAGTGGTCGGGGTTAATAATGCATCCACTGACCAGTGCTGGGAGTAAAAATGCGTCCGCTTACACCAGTGCTGGTGGTAATAATGTGTTCGCTGACACCAGTACTGTTTTTGAAGTTTGAAAGTTTGCATGCTGCCCCCCATGGGATATGAAAACTTGTCTTGTGGCCCTCAGGCAATTTGAGTTTGAGACCCCTGCTTTAGATTGACCAGGGTCACACGAGTTGCAGGTCTGATTGGTTCTCCCTGCTTTGTTAGGCTCCAGAACATAGGGGAGGAGCAGGTCAAACGAACAGTCAATTATGGAGTCTTAGACAATGCCTGGGGAGGTGCACCCAGTAAGTGGCTGCAGAGCACATAAATAGTCTGGGGTCTGGAGCAGTCTTCTCCAGGGGGAGAAGTTCCCAGCCTGAAAGGCTACTGCCCTTCTAAGCAGCCCAGCTGAAATTATGCCTATGTTCATCAATGTTTTTGGCTGAACTAGATGGACTTTTTTCAACCTTACTCAAGCTTGGGGCCCTGCTTGCTGAGAATCTCAGAAACCAATCAAGGGTTTCTCACTGGAGGATCCTGTCTGGAAGTTTACTGTAGAAATATCTGATATTGGAAGGTGTCCAGCGACATTGTGAGTACAGACCTAAGTGTATAATCCTGGTGACTGCATCAGTGCCAATGCGTGCCTGGGGCATAGTTATGGTTTGTTAATGCTGCTCATCCTCATGGTTTCTACTAAAGGGACTAGTCTGAGAAGCAGGGACAAAGTCAAGAGTGTCCTCTGGTAACAGTTCAGTGTCCATGGGGTAACCTACAGCTCCCTATGCCCCAAAGCATTCAGCAATAAATAAAAAAAATGCTCTCGTCATTGGTGCCATCTTAGGAAGGTATATCTTCTCAAGATGAGAGCCAAGTGGAGGAAGAAGCGTATGCGCAGACTGAAGCGTAAAAGGCGAAAGATGAGGCCGAGGTCCAAGTAAATGTCTCCTCCACTGCTGCACCTGAGACTTACCAGCTGAAGACCGCACTCCCATGTGGATCCATTCAGTGTCTAACAACCTGGCCATAAGATCTGACGGATGACAAGTCTGGGAATACGTGATATTTACTTGTGAACGTGTGCTTCTGGACGTCCCGTGTTGTGTCAACCTAGCATAAAGGACTGACATGCTAATTGCCTCTGGGAGTTTGGACTTTATTGTCTTCTGGTCTCATGCAGATGTAATAAACATGTTTTTGTTAAACCAAAAAAAAATATATAAAAAATGTAGCGCTACCCCCGCAGGAGCCGCTGGTTAGATTTGGGATCTACTCTCACTAATCTATCCACTCCCTTTAAGTGGCTCGAACCCTCCCTTGGCACACCAAGCAAATTGCAAATATATTGCAAATCCTACGTGTAGCTATGGGACCCCAATAATACACAAATAAAATATCTAGAGTGACATGCAGTATTGTTATTACCTTTGATTGCAGACTTCTGGAGCAAACACACCTCATAATAAATGCAGTTAAACCAAGAATAACTTTATTCTTACATGCCAAGTAAAAAGAACAATGATTTACACACACAAATATATATATATATCTTTATCTCTCTGCAAAGGGCCCTTTGCGAGAATCAAAACAAATGGAATGTTAACAGTATGAACTCTATAATTAATTTTAACCACTTAAGGACCCCTTCACGCCGATATACGTCGGCAGAATGGCACGGCTGGGCACATCCACGTATATGTACGTGGCTCTTTAAGCCCAGCCGTGGGGTCGCGGGTGTTCACCCGCGACCCGAAGCTCCGTGACCCTATTGCCGCTGGAGTCCCACGATCGGTCCCCGGAGCTGAACGGGGAGAGCTGTACGTAAAACACAGCTTCCCCGTTCTTCACTGTGGCGGCGTCATCGATCGTGTAATCCCATTTATAGGGATACACAATCGATGACGTCACACCTACAGCCACACCCCCCTACAGTTGTAAACACATATTAGGTCACACATATCCACAAGGGGGCCGCTGAGGGGGTTAACTCCCAAACTGCAATTGTCATTTTCACAGTAAACAATGCATTTTAAATGCATTTTTTGCTGTGAAAATGACAAGTCCCAAAAATGTGTCAAAATTGTCCGAAAGTGTCCATAATGTCGCAGTCACAAAAAAAATAGTTGATCGCCGCCATTAGTAGTAAAAAAAAAAAAAAATTATAAAAATGCAATAAAAAACTATCCCCTATTTTGTAAACGCTATAAATTTTGCGCAAACCAACCGATAAATGCTTAGATTTTTTTTACCAAAAATAGGTAGAAGAATACGTATTGGCCTAAACTGAGGAATTTTTTTTTATATACATATATTTTTGGGGGGATATTTATTATAGCAAAAAGTAAAAAATATTGCATTTTTTTCAAATTTGTCGCTCTATTTCTGTTTATAGCGCAAAAAAATAAAAACCGCAGAGGTGATCAAATACCACCAAAAGAATGCTCTATTTGTGGGAAAAAAAGGACGCCAATTTTGTTTGGGAGCCACGTCGCACGACCGCGCAATTGTCTGTTAAAGCGACGCAGTGCCGAATCGCAAAACCTGGCCGGGTCCTTTAGCTGCCTAAAGGTCCGGGTCTTAAAGGGTCATTAAAGGAATTTTTTTTTTAGCTAAATAGCTTCCTTTACCTTACTGCAGACCTGGTTTCATGTCCTCATTGCTCGTTTTTGCTCTGATGCTGCTGTAATACTAGTCTGTTCTGGACACTTTCTTGGTTGTCTGGCTCCGTATGAAAAAAGTCATGGGAGAGTTTAGTTTTGTTTTCCTAGCCATGACTCTCTATGGCACTGTCCAGCACAGAGGCATAAAATAACATGCAAAGACTAAACTAGTTTCAGTTTCGTTTTTGCATCTAAGAGGCACATTATATGATTTTTATCTATTTTTAATCGTTTTTAAAACGAATCAGTTAACTATTATGTCTCTATACCCTGTAAACAGTCATTTGAGCAAAAAAATATGTTTCCTTTAAGTGGTTAAATGATCTATGCTCGCAAGCTCCCCTAGTGAGCAGTCTAATGAAGTGAAATTGCTAACAAATCTCAATCAGGCCTAGCCTGCTCAACCCCAGAAAGTTTCTCAGCGACAAAGTCTATTTGTAGGCTCGTTGGTGCACTTTAATATATTTGTAATCCACAGGGGTCTTTAGGCTCAGACTAAGGTAGGATCAACACAGGTGTAATGGACCGATCCTCCAGTCTGACTATTTAATGAAGCAGTGCAAAGGGCAACAATGTTGGATGTTATGGGTCACTGTACTTTGTGTACATTACCTTCCCAAAATGACGAAACTGTAAAGTATTTAGCAGGTATTGTCTTTTGACCCAATATTTGCAAATACAAGATAATCCAATGTTGCTTGTGGCAAGTTTGCTTTCTTAGTTTTTATACATATTATTTTGAATACATTAGAAGTACTATTTATCGCTCACAGATTTTCTTTCTGGAATCACCGCTATTAGTCATAGACTGCTCTTTTTTCCTACATAGACATGGAACCAGCCACATCATCATACATGCGCTAGGGTGGGGCCTAGCAGCGTTTGTTCCAACAGTGTTGTGAACAAGCACGGCTATTTTCGTGTGAAACGCGTTAACTATATATTCCTGTATGTTTGTCTGGTTTGACAATAAAATAAACCTCAGCAGCATCTTTTTGGATTCAAGTGTGCAATCAAATTATTTCTTCCTTATTCTACTGACGGTGGTGAGTCGGGATTAGCACCTTAAATCAGGTGTGTCCCCATTTTGTTGCCTGAGGTGGTGTGCGCACCTTTGTATGTATCCAGATTTTTTATTATCCATCACCGTCAGTAAACAACTTAACCTTGCATGGCCTTCCTCAAGTACATCTAGTTTTTATCCAATTTATTCAGCAGTTGACAGCATCAGTCAACATGGCCAGCGTGACCTTCAGATGTTCCTTATACAGATCAGTAAACAGTATGCCTTTCTGAGATCAGAGGCACTGTAAGTCACAAAACTATTGGGTATGGAAACTTGGGCAAGTGCCCTCTCACCCGAACAGGCCTAGTCCTTCTGAGCTTCTCACTGAAGATAATCTTTCCAGCAGCCACGCCACAGCACACGATCTCCGGTGTCCTGCTTTCCACAGCTCCAGTCTGTCCGATCTCCTGGAACACGAACTGGATACACTTGATCTTGTCCACTCCAGATGGTTGGTTTTCCGGTGGATCCAGGCCCAGGCTTCAGGCCTAAAAGCTCAGCTGTGGTGCTCTCCACAGCTCCGCAGAGTGAGAGACGAAGATCCCAAGAGAGCGAGTTCGGCTCCACACAGTCTTTAAATAACCTCCCCCATAAGTGTGCGGAGGTGTCATGTGCTCCAGGAAGACAAGGCAATGTGGGAACTGTAGTCTATTTGTACTAATTGTCAATGTCCGTTTCTCCTGGTACCTCTAGTCCAGTGTTTCTCAATTCCAGTCCTCAGGCCCCCCCAACAGGTCAGGTTTTCAGGATTTCCATTATTTTGCACAGGTGATTTGATCAGTTTCACTGCCTTAGTAATCACTACAGCCTTTTCATCTGAGGGAAATCCTGAAAACCTGACCTGTTGGGGGGGCCTGAGGACTGGAATTGAGAAACACTGCTCTAGTCCCACAATGCATTGGTTTTCTTTAGAAAGAGATATATACAGGTAACTGGAACCCCCGGGGAGAAATTTAGGTATGCAAGATTACCACAAGTCTGACAATATGATCCCCGCTACATAAAAAAAAAGGCAAACCCTTACACTGTTCATTGAGCCAAAGAGAATGAATGTTGCTGTGTGCCTGGCTGCCACTGCACTAATCTGGGAAAGGAACCTGTGGCAAATCAGTGGTCTATACTTTGGTAAGGCCCCTTTCACATTTATACGACTTCAAAGTCATGCGATTTTGCGGCCGCGATTTTACCACGATTTTGCGGCCGCGATTTGGGATCACTTCAACTTTGCCACAAATTTGGCATTAACCAATGAAAGCATACATGGTGTGAGGCAATTTATTTTCCTGCCACCGCAGTTGTCATTGCTGCTGCAGCAGTAGCAGTGCATGAGGAAGAAGAGGAGGAGAAGCAGAGGCGGAGAAGACGTCGATATTGGGTACATCCCATCATTGCCAATCGTGAAGATATGGGTCAATTTTGGGTCCTCTATAATGAAGAATGAGAAGAATGCCCCCTACATTGGTGGACAGTGGGAACAGTGCCCCCTACATTGGTGGACAGTGGGAACAGTGCCCCCTACATTGGTGGACAGTGGGAACAGTGCCCCCTACATTGGTGGACAGTGGGAACAGTGCCCCCTACATTGGTGGACAGTGGGAACAGTGCCCCCTACATTGGTGGACAGTGGGAACAGTGCCCCCTACATTGGTGGACAGTGGGAACAGTGCCCCCTACATTGGTGGACAGTGGGAACAGTGCCCCCTACATTGGTGGACAGTGGGAACAGTGCCCCCTTCATTGGTGGACAGTGGGAACAGTGCCCCCTTCATTGGTGGACAGTGGGAACAGTGCCCCCTTCATTGGTGGACAGTGGGAACAGTGCCCCCTTCATTGGTGGACAGTGGGAACAGTGCCCCCTTCATTGGTGGACAGTGGGAACAGTGCCCCCTTCATTGGTGGACAGTGGGAACAGTGCCCCCTTCATTGGTGGACAGTGGGAACAGTGCCCCCTTCATTGGTGGACAGTGGGAACAGTGCCCCCTTCATTGGTGGACAGTGGGAACAGTGCCCCCTTCATTGGTGGACAGTGGGAACAGTGCCCCCTTCATTGGTGGACAGTGGGAACAGTGCCCCCTTCATTGGTGGACAGTGGGAACAGTGCCCCCTTCATTGGTGGACAGTGGGAACAGTGCCCCCTTCATTGGTGGACAGTGGGAACAGTGCCCCCTTCATTGGTGGACAGTGGGAACAGTGCCCCCTTCATTGGTGGACAGTGGGAACAGTGCCCCCTTCATTGGTGGACAGTGGGAACAGTGCCCCCTTCATTGGTGGACAGTGGGAACAGTGCCCCCTTCATTGGTGGACAGTGGGAACAGTGCCCCCTTCATTGGTGGACAGTGGGAACAGTGCCCCCTTCATTGGTGGACAGTGGGAACAGTGCCCCCTTCATTGGTGGACAGTGGGAACAGTGTCCCCTTCATTGGTGGACAGTGGGAACAGTGTGCCCTTCATTGGTGGACAGTGGGAACAGTGTGCCCTTCATTGGTGGACAGTGGGAACAGTGTGCCCTTCATTGGTGGACAGTGGGAACAGTGTGCCCTTCATTGGTGGACAGTGGGAACAGTGTGCCCTTCATTGGTGGACAGTGGGAACAGTGTGCCCTTCATTGGTGGACAGTGGGAACAGTGTGCCCTTCATTGGTGGACAGTGGGAACAGTGTGCCCTTCATTGGTGGACAGTGGGAACAGTGTGCCCTTCATTGGTGGACAGTGGGAACAGTGTGCCCTTCATTGGTGGACAGTGGGAACAGTGTGCCCTTCATTGGTGGACAGTGGGAACAGTGTGCCCTTCATTGGTGGACAGTGGGAACAGTGTGCCCTTCATTGGTGGACAGTGGGAACAGTGTGCCCTTCATTGGTGGACAGTGGGAACAGTGTCCCCATCATTGGAGGACAGTGGGAACAGTGTCCCCTTCATTGGAGGACAGTGGGAACAGTGTCCCCTTCATTGGAGGACAGTGGGAACAGTGTCCCCTTCATTGGTGGACAGTGGGAACAGTGTCCCCTTCATTGGTGGACAGTGGGAACAGTGTCCCCTTCATTGGTGGACAGTGGGAACAGTGTCCCCTTCATTGGTGGACAGTGGGAACAGTGTCCCCTTCATTGGTGGACAGTGGGAACAGTGTCCCCTTCATTGGTGCACAGTGGGAACAGTGTCCCCTTCATTGGTGCACAGTGGGAACAGTGTCCCCTTCATTGGTGCACAGTGGGAACAGTGTCCCCTTCATTGGTGGACAGTGGGAACAATGTCCCCTTCATTGGTGGACAGTGGGAACAATGTCCCCTTCATTGGTGGACAGTGGGAACAATGTCCCCTTCATTGGTGGACAGTGGGAACAATGTCCCCTTCATTGGTGGTCAGTGGGAACAATGTCCCCTTCATTGGTGGTCAGTGGGAACAATGTCCCCTTCATTGGTGGTCAGTGGGAAGAAAGTCCCCTTCATTGGTGGTCAGTGGGAAGAATGTCCCCTTCATTGGTGGTCAGTGGGAAGAATGTCCCCTTCATTGGTGGTCAGTGGGAAGAATGTACCCTTCATTGGTGGTCAGTGGGATATTTTCTTTGTAGTTTATCTTGTCTTTGTAGTTTGGGTCACACAAATCATAAATAGCTGGGTGCTCACAGATAAATCGAATCATTTGCTCATTATCGAGGACATCTGTTTTTTTTACCTGTTTGGAGCACATTGTTCCTGAGGGAATAACCAGGAATTGAATGTGCGGTGAAAAATGTATAAGTGTGAAAGGGGACTAAGCGCTATAGACCATTAACAAAGCAACATATGTAAGCCATGGCTGCTATGGAGTAGGGCTTGGGACCCAACGTAACAGTAACCATACACGCAGGGCTTTTTTCTTAGGGAATGGGTGCAGGTCTCTGCCCCCCCCCCCCCGGTCACCCTTTGCCTCTGCCCCCACTTACCTCTGAGTACTATCTCTTGGTTTCACCTCCTAACCACCTCCCAGAACCAAGTATCATTTTGTGGTGCCAAGTAGGTTGTATGAAATTTGTTAAGGCAGTAAAATAGATATCCTGCAGCCAACAAAAATATAGTTTGTCTCAACAAAATAACCCCCAGCAACAATAGGCTCATGCCAGCAACAGAAGATCCCACAGTAGCCAGCATCAATAGACCCTCCAGCAGCCGGCAATATACCTCTCCCTCAATAGCAGATCCCTCCCAGCAAAAACTGCCCCCCCCCCTCCCCAGCAATGGATCCACCACCAGCAGCCAGATCTTCACAGCAATAATAGGACTTTCCCTGCAACAGATTCTGCCCCCTTCTAGCGACAATAAATTTCCTAACAGCCAGCAACAGAAGATGCTCCTGCACACCCCAGAACCCCTTGTCATTAGACATTCAGTGCTGGAGGTGTGGGAAAACTACAGTACCATGCAAAAGCTTTGGGCAGGTGTGAAGAAATTCTGTAAAGTAAGAATGATTTCAAATATACAGTTTGTGTTTTGTTTGTAGCACTACCCCCGTAGGAGCTGCTGGTTTAGATTTTGGGTTTTGCACGTTACCTTTGAAGGAAGTAGAGAGTATAGAGAGAAGGGGAAGGTACATGTTACAGAATGTACAATCGATATTCATAGTTCAAAATTTGCCACTCAATTTTGAGTGGGTATTGCTCACCCGGATAGACCCCTCTCACGTGGCCTAGCAGCCGGAGTGATGCACGGACAGTATAAGAAAGTCTCTGCCACAGACCGTCTGAGAACACAGAATGGATAGTCAGGAATCCTCTGCCACAGGATTTAAAGTCCCGAACTTCCTGCCTTACAGCCAAAGAGCCTTTAAGCCAATCCGGCGGACTGTAAGGTGTTGTAACTTATTGAAGCATGCACCGTAACCTACAAGACCTCTCCCAAGTACCAGCCTTCCGCTCGGTCCTTTCCGGGACAGGTCCTCCCCTGGCTTCCTTCATTGAGTGGCTTCCTCCTGCAGGACGGACAGCATAGGATCACTTTCAACGCATAGGCCCCAGCCAGGATAACTGGGCATACTTTACAGGAACACAGCCTCAGATTAACGTGGTCCCGAAACTGAAATCGCACACACACCCACCTCGCGCCAGGAGGGCCACAAGGCAAAATGACCCTGAAAAAAGGCGTCTGCCCCTTAAGTATCCCCTCCCAGCATGCACAGTTGGGTCACCACTCCCACTGTACTGCTGCCGAGGAGGGACACCCAATACACCATGGTACACCTGCATTCCAACATAGGCCTGAAGTGGCAACGCCACCCACAGGCAACATAGGAAAAATACTACTAGGCAGTACCAGAGCCAGAACAGAGGCAAATGTATACACAATTCAACAGGTATGGGCCCAGACATCCTCTAAATTTGAAACGCCCCCATCAATTAGGATCATTGGAATCCCCTCTGTCTCCACTCTGCGAAGCAGATAAGGAAGGAGCTTTAGAGGGAAGGCATAGGTTAGCCGGTACTGACTTTACAGTGCCACCAACGCATTTGTCGCGTCTGCCCATGGGTCTCTTGACCTGGCCACAAACATTAATACCTTCCGATTGAGTCGAAACGCCAGGAGATCTACATCTGGTGTGCCCCATCTTGGGCAAAGGAGCTGAAGCACCTCCGGGTGCAGAAACCTTTCTCCTTGGTCCAGCATCTGGTGACTCAGGTAGTCTGCCTGCCAGTTTTCCATGCCTGGAATGTATACGGCCAACAGGGCCGTGGCGTTGTCGGACTGGATCCTGACTGGATGCCCTTGTAGCCTCAGACCATGTGGAGAGGCACATCCTGATCGCTCCCCGAAGTTCCAGGACATTAATCGGCAAGTGGGAATCCTCTGGAGACCAGCGACCCTGGGTCGACTGAACCTCCCAGACTGCCCCCCCCAACTGATAAGGCTGGTGTCCATCGTGATGACTATCCAGTGAAGAGGAAGGAACGACTTCCCGGACAGAAGTGCCAGAGAGGTCAGCCACCAAACTAGGGAGGTTCTGACCAGGTGGCTCACCCGGATTTGACAATCAGGGATGATGGGCACTTGTCCCATCTGGACAGAATTTCCTTCTGTAACACTCGCATGTGAGATTGCGCATATGGTACCGCCTTGGTGGCTACCATGAGACCCAGGACTCGCATGCAAAAGCGGAGTAGCAACCATTTCTGGGATGTCAACTGCCGCATCGCAGCCCAAAGGGTCAGCAACTTTTCCACAGGGAGGGTTTGACAGGTTATAGACACGCTCACCTCTAATTCTGAGCTTGAGGTGGGCCTCAGAAGATCGTCCAAGTAGTCCAAGATATTGATGCAACGCTGTCTTAGTAGGGCCAGAATTGGGGCAAGCACCTTGGTGAACACCCTTGGTGCCGATGCCAGGCCAAAGGGGAGAGCAACAAATTGATAGTGGTCTTCCCCGACCACAAAACTCAGATATCTGATGCTTGGTGCCTATGGGAACATTGAAATAGGCATCCCTGATGTCCAAGGATGCCAGGAAGACCCCCGGCTGGAGGGCAGTGACGACAGAGCGAACAGATTCCATACAGAATCTTTGTACCTTCACAAAGCATTTGAAAGCCCTGAAGTCCAGGATTGGACAAACGCCCTCCTTTGGTACTATGAACACTATGAACAGATTTGAGTGAAACCCCTGAAACCCTTCCTGTACTGGGACAGGAATAACCACCCTGTGTTTCAGCAGGTCTTGAACTGCCCCAAGTAGGGCTTTTTGACGAGTCGGCTGTAGCTGGACGTTGGAGGGAAAAAAATCTGTTTGGTGGGCAAGATAGAATTTTTATCTTGTACCCTGAAGGCACTACTTCGCAAACCCACTGGTCGGGGACCTGAGATGTCCATCGGGTCGCGAATTCGCGAGACCTCCCCCCCCACTTGAGATGGGTGGGGACAAACCTTCTTGAAGACGTAGCATTGTTTGCAGGGCTTGCGAAACCAGGGATGTCTCTGTCCCTGAGCAGGTGCTTTATCAGCCTGAGGTTTTTTATCTACCGCACTGGGCGGACGGAAAATAAAACACTTATGCGCGGTGAAGGGCCCTTGCCTACGGCGTGGCTCCTTCCCTTTTTTGGATTGGGGGAGCAGCGTGCTCTTACCTCCTGTGGCATCTTTAATCATGTCATCCAGGGAAGCTCTAAAAAATCTTTCGCCCTTAATGGGCAAGTCCTCAGCCTTCTTGACGGCAGGGTCCATGAAAGCGGGAGCCCCCTCCACCGTTATAGTGGTTAGCTTGTTTAGTCTGGACACAGGAGGGTCCACTATCGGGGGCAAGGTCCATTTTTGAAACTCTTCAAGAGGTAAACACAGATTTTTAGGAACTAAAAAAACCTTCTGTGATTTGTACCACTCCTTGTATAAAAATTTGTCTAAATAAGACACACAAGTTAACACCTTAGCAGTGCGCGCCGCCTTACAGGACCCAAAAGGCACCGGCGCTTCTGTTGCTTCAGCAGACCGCTCTATTTTTAGAGTATCTCGCACTGCGGTGATGAGGTCACTTACCAGAGCCATATCGCGTGCTGACCTGGATCCGGAGTCATCCTCACTGTCCAGCCGATCTCAGTCCGCATCCTCATACCTCAGAGCCAGGGTTATGAGCCGTAGCTGGACCCGGCTCCGCATCAGAGTTGTCCCCAGAAAATGGTGGTGGGAGGGGGCGCTTTCTATCCCCCCGTTATCCCACGCACTGCTTCCACCTTGACAAATGCATCTAGGATTGCCGACATAGCATCCACAGATACATCGTGTGCAGGGGCATCAATTGCAAGCTCAGGTGTTACAGTGGAAAAAGCGTCTGCTTCTGACGCCATGCTGACCCACACGCCTGACAGGGACTTCAAGGCGAGGCACAATAACCCACCCTCCTAGCTGCAGCAGAGACGAGAGGTTCCCACTCAGAGGACTCACCACCCTGGAACAGTAGTATTCTGCCGTCTGCCACCAAGTAGAGCCGCTTCCTTGTCAGATATGCAGTCTGACTCTTCAGCAGCGTGTGTCCCTCAGTCTGCGCTGTTTAAGTGCTGTCTGATATTGGCCGCTAGTGTCCGCTAGTGGCCGCTCTATCGCGTGCCACAACAACATGGCTGCCGAGCAGCAGCTAGAAGCCCACACAGTGAGGCTACAAAAACATGGCCGCCAACCATAGCCAGTGCATGGATCTCAGCAAAAAAACAGGCGGCCGATCGAGACCAAACAATGCCACGGTACACAAGCGCATGACCACTGGGTGTAGATAGAGCCAGGACAAAGGCTGCCGAGCACCCGCTAGAGGCAGAATATAGTGCGGCCACAAAAACATGGCCGCCAAGCATTAATAGTCAAACACCACCTGGATCACAGCAAAGATGGCCGCCAAGCAGATAAAGGCCAATTACAGCTCGGCCACAAGAATATGGCCGCCAGTGCAGTAGAAAGTAAAAGCAGGATCACAAAAAACATGGCCGCCAAGCGGAAGATAGAGGCCAAATACAGCGCAGTCACAAGAACATGGCCGCCAGTTTAACTGAAGCAATACAGCATTGATCCCAGCAAAAATGGTCGCCAACAGCATGAAGCAGGACACAGGTAAGCAAAATCTCTTTAAGCAGCTTATAACAATGCTTTAGCGGACGTATATGCACAGTTCCCCCAGGTGAACCCCCACACCAGCAGCTAGCTCAGAGATCCTAGGGTGGGAGGAAGGAAGAGATGGGGGAAGGATACAACTCTTTACTCACCTCTCCAGGAATGCCCAGCAGTGGATTATACTTACCCTTCCTGAGGATTGCGCTGAAAAGAATTCCATACAGACCATCTTCCGCATGGTGACGGAAGTGACTGTCGGCCAGGCTACTGTGACTCGGCCCTGTAGACTGGTCCTATACAAGCCTTGGAGTGTATAGCTCACCGACCACCCGTAGAGCAACGGGCATGTCGCGGACAACCCAGTACGCAACTTTGGTCGGCACACGCTCGATGACCGAAACTGGGGGGACTACAAGGATCTGGGATCCAGCCTGTCGCCCAGTCGGCAGATGATCGAAGAGCACAGGAACAAAAAAATGAAAAAAAAAATTCCATCTGGAATAAAAAAACCTTCAGGCCTATGAGCCCGAAGGGAGCCATGTCTTCTTAACAAGGCAGAAAAAAACTGAGCTGCTTAGTGCAGGCTGAGGGGATATAGCCAGTAGGACCGTCCCCTGGGTGGGGCTGTTCAGCTTTGAAGTTGTTAACACTTTCTGCTTAGTCAATCCTAAAGGAAAGTTCATACTCACTTTGTCAAGCTGTGTCCGTCCATGAACGAAAGAGAAATATTAACTTTATCAGTGCAGCCTCACCGTGCCCGCCACTGCAGCCTCACCGTGCCCGCCACTGCAGCCTCACCGTGCCCGCCACTGCAGCCTCGGCTCACCGTGCCCGCCAATGCAGCCTCACCGTGCCCGCCACTGCAGCCTCGGCTCACCATGCCCGCCAATGCAGCCTCGGCTCACCTGCACAAGAGGATGATCACAAGGAAGCGAGCATGCAGGAGAAAAGCCGCGGGATTACAGAGCGGATAGCCCGCTGTTACAGCTGAGTTTACATTACAATTCTCTCCGCTCGTGGTTACACACAGCGCCACCTCCTGACCCCGCTCCAGCACACAGGGCCATTCCATCCCATCTGGCCTCCCTCTTTCTCCTACAGCACCATCAGGTAAGGAAAGGGCTGCCTCTCAGCGCAATCCTCCCCCCCTCCCCCTGGGACAGTGTGAGGCTGTCCTTTTCAGGACAAGCCGCGACCTGTGGTCCCAGCTTTCATTATCCCTTACCTCTCTCCACACCCCCGCAAGCGGAACGATCGGAGCATCCCCCCGCCGCAAAGCAAACCCCATCAGCTCCCCCCATCCACACACTACCTCGGGCCGGACTAGCCCGAAAAACATTTTTTGCGGCGCCCGCATTTCAGGGAAGTCCGCGGCTTCAGCTGCGGCCTAGCAGCGCGCTGCATGTCTCGCCGGATTACCCCCTAAAACCCCTTAAATAAAAAAACGTTTCACCCCAGAAGGTCCTCCACGGCTTCCCCTTGCGCCCCAGATCCTCTTTCATCATTAACCCGCTCCTACCCAGCGGCATAGGCCCCGGCTCGGGCCTAGTCCTGAGCGGTGGCCATCTTGCTACACCCAAGTGCATCTCTGTACACTTAAGCTCACTCCCTCTCTACAGACAAAATCACCAGGGCCCACCTGCGAAGGCTACCAACAGTAAAAGGGATTAATCCCGAGACCTCCACCAGTCAGCACTTGATCCAGGGTTCACCCGATCGCCCTCAAGGGATCAGGAAGGAATTTTTTCCCCATCGCAGCAGATTGGCATTGCTTGGCTAGGGTTTTTTCGCCTTCCTCTGGATCAAACGGGGGTGGGAATGGTTTAGCAAATTGGGGACCTACCTCATATTTTCTTTCCCATCCTCACCGAATACCTCCCTGTTTAATATCTCTCCCATTATCACCGTCCTTGGCGCATCTGCGATTATAACTAATCGCAGATACCCTGCAGGAACCATTTGGAGTTTAAAGCCATCCGCCTCAATATTACTGGCCGCCACCATAAACGCTTAAGAAATTAGCAACTGTTAAGAATCGATCGACAATCAACAGTTAAAAATGACACGTGTACTTCCCAGCCAAAGCACATATCATGCGCTTTGGTCAACACAAGATCGGCAGTAAAATACTGACATGAAATCCATGATTTCATCCTCCAACACGATCTTGAATGCCTCTTCATTACAGAAAGCTGGATAACCGCGGACTGTAACACCATTCTAGAAGAACTAGTGCCAGAGAATTATCGCATTCTAACAGAAAACAGAGTGGGGCAAAGAGGTGGAGGCCTGGCGGTAATCCACAAGACTCACCTCTCGATCACTAAACCAGATCTTCAGTACTCACTTCCATTAATGGAAACCCTCACTCTGCAACTGCAAACAAATTCCCACGACACCGTTCATACTCCTCTGCTATAGACCACCCGGTCCAAAAACACACCTTCTCATGTCATTGACGGAGTTCATTTCCACCTATACCCTAAACATTAAACACCTAATGCTGCTCGGGGATTTCAACCTCTGGGCCAACTCCTCACAGGACCCCGTCGCCGACGCCTGCATTGACCATTTGGAAGGATTAGGCCTGCAGCAACTGGTATGTGGACCCACACAGCCTTCAGGTCACACGCTCGATCTCATTTTCAGACAAGATCTGGAAATTAACATCCTGGAAAATGAGCCCCCACCATGGACAGATCACCATGCAATCAAATTCCTAATTACTAAACAGGCCCCTGCAAAAAAAAAAAAAAGGATAAAACCAGTGACAACACACTGGACTAGATCTCAGCAGAAGCTTTACTCGAAACTCTTCAAAATCACATTAGGGAACAAAATAAAAACAACCTAACAATGTCAAACAGTCACAGAAACTCTTTACGCCATCAATAAGGCTCTACTACAGTCAGCAGACATAGTAGCCCCAAAATGCAAAACGTGCATCCGCAAAAACTCCAGCTGGTTTAACGACCAGCTGTCATTGTTGAAACAAGAGCGTAGAAGAAATGTCAAGGACATGCAGGTAATGGAAGGAACACAGCTTTAGACTGATAAAGAAAATCACAGCAGCAGATATGGGCAAGAAACACCACACAAAGGAATAGCACCTATGGCACTGGGACAAGTAACACAAGCAGCATGTGGATATTGTGGAAACAGGCACCATAAAAATAGTGTGTCCGGCAAGGGGCAGATATTCAAAAAACGCAAGAAAAGAGGACAATTTGCCAGGGTGCGTAAACCGTCTTCAAACGGAAGATCAAAAACACGTTCTGTACACGCCATAGAGGACAATGACAATGCAGGGTAAGACTCAGACTGCACCCCAATATATTTTGCAGCAGTACAAAAAATTAGCGCTACGCTTACCGGTAACGTCTTTTCCAGTAGTCTTTCAGGACAGCCACAATGAGAGATATAGGCTCCTCCCCTTCCTCAGGAAACACTGCGCCAGCACAAATTCTTACTTCCCCTGCCGGACCTCAGTTTATTCAAGATCACCTCCGGCCAGCTAGGAAGACAAGAACACATTAACATACCATCAAACATTCCCATGCTGCGTTCCGGTCTTTAGTAAGACCACCCAATTTTCCGGGTGATTAACTAGGGCTGTCCTGAAAGACTACTGGAAAAGACATTACCGGTAAGCGCAACTCTAATTGTCCCTTTTCGTCTTTCAGTACAGCCACAATAAGAGGATAGATGAGCAATTATTAACTAGGGTGGGACTAGAGTTGCAAAACTTTTCATCCAAAGGCTTGCTCACCTGCCGACACCAGGTCCACTCTGTTTTACGAAAGTGGTATAGCTGGACCATGTTGCATATCTGTTCTGGCGTAGTTACAAATCCAAAGCTCTGGTAGAGTGGTGCCTTTATCCCTGTAGGGATCTCCTCAACAGCTAAAGTATATGCCTGTCCAATGGTTGCTCTGAGCCATCTGGCAATATAGTGCGTCAAAACGCTTTGTAACCTTTTCTGGCCCCAGAAAACAAAATAATGAGTCTGACTTTCTAAATTCTTTTGTCAGCTCTGGGTAGTGCAGGATGCATCTCCTGACATCCAAGGTATGAAACCTCAACTTCCCTTCACCTGAGGGGTTGGGACAAAAAGGTAAAAACGAAGTTACTTATTGGTAACGTTCTTTCCCGGAGTCTTTCAGGACAGCCACCTGAGAGACCTTGGCTCCTCCCCTCTGTAGGAAAAACCGCGCCAGCTGCTGGGGAGACACAAGAATACATGATACACATAGTTAACTATATCACATTTCTTGTAAGGAAATCTTATGTTTTAATACATTTGGGTGGGTACCCGGCTGTCCTGAAAGACTGAGAAAGAAGGTTACCAGTAAGTAACTTCGTTTTTCCTCTAATCGTCTTTCAGGACAGCCGCCTGAGAGGATAACTGAGCACTTACCCTTAGGGCAGGACCACAGCTTGTAAGACCTTGCGTCCAAAGGTCTGATCCTTGGCTGACCAAAGATCCACCCTATAGGGTCTTACGAAGGTGGCAAAGCTGGACCATGTCGCCGCTTTACAAATCTGTTCCGGCGTTGCTCCAGCTCTTTCTGCCTGTGAGGCTGCCATAGATCTTGTGGAGTGCGCTCTGATACCCTCTGGAATCTGTATGCCTCCTAACCTGTAAGCCTGTTCAATGGCTTACAGGCTATGGTGCATCTAGTGGCTCTGTGCCCTTTCCTAGCTCCAGAATGTAAAATAAGGAATCTGTCTTCCTTAGTGTCTGTTACCTCTAAATAATGCAAGACACATCTCCTGACGTCTAAATTATGAAACTTTACTTCTGGTTCTTTAGGATACGAACAGAATGAAGGTAACACGACCTCTTGTTCCCTATGGAACCTCAAGATTACTTTCGGCAGGAATCCCGGGTCCATCTTAAAAATTATGCGATCTGCAAGGATCTGAAAAAAGAGGGGCCCGATAAATAAGGCCTCTCTCACAAACCCTCTTTGCCGTGGTGATTGCTAAAAGAAAGACTGCTTTTAGCGTCTTTAGGTTGCAATTCTCTAGTGGTTCAAAGGTATCCGCTGTCAAAGTTTGCAGCACTAGTGACAGGTCCCACTTTGGAAAGACTATTTTGTATAGGTCTTTGTCTGCTCAGGGACCTGAAGAGCCTCATTATCCATGGGTCAGATGCCAACCTTTTTTCTTGAAAAACTGAAAGTGCTGATACTTGGCTTTTTAAAGTGCTAAGGCTTAGTCCTTTCTCTACACCACTCAGAAACTCTAGGACCGTCACTGAACTCTGTTGAAGGTGTTTTCTGTGCACCAATTGTTAAAGCACTTCCACACTTTCTGATAAATCTTACGTGTCTCCACTTTCTTGCTCTTTAGCAGAGTGGCGATTAATTGGCTCGAGAACCCTTTTGCCTTCAGCAGCTGCTCCTCAGATACCAGGCCGCCAAGTTCCACCTTTTCACTTGGGGGCAGTATATTGGGCCCTGGGAGAGTAGATATTCCTGGACTGGAAGTAACCAGGGGGGCTCTATAGTGAGTTCTTTCAGCATAGAGAACCACGTTCTTCTGGGCCAGTGAGGTGCTATGAGAATCAAAGTTGTGTTCTCTATGCAGTTTTCTCTTATAACTGCTGGTATTAGTACTGGTGGAGGAAAGGCATAACACATTTTGAATGTCCACCTCTGTGATAGCGCATCTACCGCTAGCGCTCCGTCCTCTCTTTTCAGGGAAAAGAATGCTCTGACTTTTTTGTTCTCTTGAGGCGAATAAATCTACCTGAGGTGTTGCCCATCTTTGTGTAATTTGTTTGAACACCTCTTGTTTTAACGCCCAGTCGCCTTCTTTCACTTGTCTCCTGCTGAGAAAATCTGCCACTCTGTTTAAATCATTTTTTAGGTGGACTGCTGAGAGAGTACGTTTTTCTCTCCCCATATCAGGATTTTCTCTGCCAGTGCCCACAGGGTTCCACTCTGTTTAAGTAGGCAATGACTGATGCGCTGTCGGACCTGATTTGCAAGTGCTGTCCTTTTACCTCTCTCTGGAGGGATTGGAGTGCAAGCCCTACCGCTTTCAATTCCTTCCAGTTGGATGATCTCATCCTTTCTTCCTTTTCCCATGTCCCTTGTGTTATCTGGGAGCCTAAATGTGCTCCCCATCCTATGCCACTTGCGTCTGTGGCAAGGATCTGGGAAATGGGAAGTGTCCACAGCTGACCTTTGGTCACATTTTCTAATGTCCTCCACCACCATATGGTTCTTTTTACCTTTGCTGGTATTAGAACCTTAGTGTCCAAGGACTCCTGCCTGTGATCCCAAATTTTTAATAGGAACATTTGCAGTGGCCAAAAAATGTAGGGCTGCCCATTGTACCGCTGGGATTGCAGACGTTAGCAACCCCAGCGTCGTCATCACCCTTCAGATGGTGCATGGTAAGTTTGCCTGTATTGCACTTCTCTTTGGATTTTTTCTATTTTCTCCTTGGGCAGGAATATCTTGTTGGACCCAATCTAAAACATATCCCAAGTATGTGATCTGTTGAGTCGGGTGCAGGTTGGATTTTTCTATATTTATTAGCCAACACAGATTTTTTTGAAACATCTGCGTGATCTCAATGTTTTTTTGTAACCTTTCTGGAGATTCTGCAAACAGAAGCAGATCGTCTAAATGGGCGATGATGGATATACCTTGGACTTGCAAGGGTGCCAGGGCTTCCGCCAGAATCTTTGTGAAGATCCTGGGTGAAGAGGAAAAGCCGAAGGGTAAGGCTGGGAATTGTAGGTGTATGGTTTTGTTTTCCCGTTTCTATTGCCAACCTTAGAAACTTTTAAAAATGTGTATTGGGACGTGCAGGTATGAGTCTTAAGTCTAGGGAGACTAGAAAACAGTTTGGGGGTAGTAAGGCCTTGACAGAATATATTGAGTCCATCCTGAATCTCTTGTAGGTTATGGACACATTCAGGGGTTTGAGGTTTAGGATTGGTCTGACCTTCCCAGTGGGTTTTTGTACTCTGAATATGTGGGAGTAAAACCTTTGACCTTTCTTCCTTGGGCACCTCTAATTACTTCCTGTTTCTTGAGATCCTCGAAGGCTCTCATTAACCCTTCGGCTTTCCCTCTGTTTTTTGGAAGTTTGGTTAAATAGACTTTGGGGGTGGTTTTGAGAACTCCAGGTGATAACCGTCCTTTATTCTCAAAATAAAGTGATTGGAGGTTATCTTTTCCCACTGCGGGAGAAAGGTCCCCAGTCTTCCTCCTACTGTGACCTACTTGTCATTTCTTGTCGTAGGTTTGCTCAGGACGCAGAAATCACTCCTTTGCTTTTCCGCTTCTGGGCCCAAGGTTTTTTCTGGTTATCTGCCTTGGGTGTTGAAAAACGGGGACCTTTTGGGACCCAAGTTGTACTTTTTTGCCTCCTTTTGTTCTGTTGTGGCTGACTCCAAGGTGCTTTGCGTTTCAGCGGAAATGCTTTCTTTTTATCCGCTGTACGATCTAGCACCTTCTCCAACCCTGGCCCAAATAGCAAGTCCCCTGTAAATGGGATGCCACATAATTTGGTTTCAGACGCGCAGTCCCCCTGCCAGGTCTTTAACCATAGAGCCCGTCTTGTGGAGTTGGTTAGTGTGGATGATCTATCTGCCATCCGTACGAGTTCAGCTGAAGCATCTGCGATATAGGCTATGCCTGGCAGCAGTGTTGGAAAGAAGGATAGGATTTGCTCTTTCGCAGGTCCTTCCTCAATGTGTGCCTGGATCTGGTTCAACCAGAACTCGATATTTCTGGCCACCACCGTGACTGCCATCGCTGGTTAAAAACTTCCCAGTGTGGAGTCCCATGATTTTTTTGACAATGAGTCCATCCCTTTTATCCATTGCTTCGGATAAGATGCCCATACCCTCAAATTCTAGAACCTTGTGCCTTGAAACTTGTGAGAAGGCGGCATCTAGCTTTGGAGTTTTGTTTCATATTGAGGATTGGTCATCTGAAAATGGAAACAGTCTTTTCAGAACGTTAGAAAAAAAACATATTTTCTTTCCGGTTCCTGCCATTCTTTGATTGCTTCTATTAGTACTTTGTGAACTGGAAAATTTTTTTTCCTGTTCTCCCTAACCTTCATACATCTGGTCATGCAGGGATAGGTTTTTTTTCTCTGTCTGTATACCCAGAGTGGTATATATGGCTCCCAAGAGGTGTTCGACATCCTCTAATGAGAGTTTATAACGGGATGGCTTTCTGGAATCACCTTTCTGAGCCTCCTCCTCTGAATCTTGGGAACCAGACACTGCGCTGTCAGGTTCCTCTTCTGCCTCTTCTCTAGGAGCTACTGAAGGGCCTGCACTGGTGGAAGGTCTTAATTCTGGTATTATAACTGCTGCCTGTACAGGAGGAGAAGCTGACTGAAGCTGCGGGATCTGAAAACCTTCAAAAAATGCTTTTAAAAGATTCAAAAGTATTGGATAATTCTTTAACAGATGATGCTAGGTCACTCTGTTCCGCAGTATGTTCCTGTACTAGCTTGCTAATACAATCACTACAAATGGCTTGCTTCCATGAATCCCTAATGCCCTGTACACACGATCGAAGCTGACTGATGGTCAGTCGTGCCTACACACTATCAGTATAAAAAAACGATCGTGTCAGAACACGGTAACGTAAAACACAACAATGTGCTGAAAAAAAAACTGAAGTTCAATGCTTCCAAGCATGCGTCGACTTGATTCTGAGCATGCGTGGATTTTTACAAGATTGCTTTTTTTTAACCTATGGATAAATAACCGATGGGGCCTACACACTATCAGTTTTGTCCGATGAAAACGGTCCATCAGACCGTTCTCATCGGTTTGACCGATCGTGTGTACGCGGCATAAGTGTGACTTTGCAGGATGGACATTTCCTCTTTGCGCTGTTAGAGGGCCCATCTTTGTCAGTTTTCTGAAAGACATAAGGGAAAAATATATCCCACAGTTGGTACCGTAACCTTCCTCCTGCCCACGGCAGGTGCGCAGTGCTTTCATGTGGGGGCTTGCCTCACTAGGGGCCCCATGACTCACCCTCTGACACTGAGGGCTTGATTCACCCCTCCTCCCTTTTTTCCCTGGGGCGGGGAGAGGGGTGGTGGGTTTTAGGATAGGGGAGATCCACCCTAGATTCCCCTTACCTTGGTATGGCTGGAGCTGGTCTCTGTTAGAGCAGTATCCCTTGCTTCTGTCCCCGACATGTCCATGTCACCAGCGCTGCTTCTGCTCTCTCTACAGTGATTGCATCTCCCTCCAGCCTCTGCCTGGCTCCGTTTTTGAAAATCGTGACCGGAACCCACAAACCCGGAAGTGCACGCCCCGTTTGCTGGACATGACGTCACCCGCCGTCGGCTTCGTGCGGTCCCGATACCCAGCGTGGCTGCGCTCTTGAAGCCCCATTCCTGCTGCTGCCACACACACTGTTTAGGGAATGGGGTGCTGGCTGTTCACTCCTTTCCACTGCACTCGGTGCTACAAATGGAGCCCCCCCGATCTACACCTGCACTCAGGGATGTGAGTCATGGGGCCCCTAGTGAGGCAAGCCCCCACATGAAAGCACTGCGCACCTGCCGTGGGCAGGAGGAAGGCTACGGTACCAACTGTGGGATATATTTTTCCCTTATGTCTTTCAGAATCTCATCCAGGTTAGTAACCTGGCCTGTTTCAAGAGCCCCTGCTCCCTTTCTGGACTGTCTGCTTTAGCCTCCCTTGGCTCTCCTAGTTGGTTTCTAATGGTGTCCCGCTGGTGGAAACACAAATAACTGAGGAGCCAGCAGGGGAGGAGGAAATGTTTAGGAGGCTGGCACGGTGTTTCATACAGAGGGGAGGAGCCAAGGTCTCTCCTGGCTGTCCTGAAAGAAGATTAGGGGAAAATTACTTCCTGACTTCTGTGGAATTTCAAAGCTACCTTGGGTAAAAATGCTGGATCGGTCTTAAAAATGATCTGGAAAAATAACGCAAAAAGGGGTCCAACAGATAGAAGCTTCTACCTCGCTGACCCTCCTAGGAGCAGTCACTGCAACCGAAAACCGTTCGACTTACCGGTAACTTTATTTCCGGGAACCTTCCAGGACAGCTACTTGAGAGATGATTGGCTCCGCCCTCTACAGGAAACACAAATCAGATGCAATTTACAAGGCCCCTCCCTTTCCTTTTACCTTTAGAAGATCTATTAAACCTCCACCGAAGTACACTCGACATAGAGAAAAACATGAACAAAAAAACACCACCATCAGGTGAAAAAAATAGGGTGGGAATATAGACGCTGTCCTGGAAATACCGTTATCGGTAAGTCTAACAGGGGTTTTCCCCCCTCACCTCCCAGGACAGCTATGAGAGGATAAGCAAGATACTATATCTTAGGGAAGGACACCAGCCTGAAGCACTTTCCTACCAAAGGAAAGGTCCTGGCTGGAAAGCATCTGAACTCTATAATGTTTGACAAATGCATGAGAGGAGGACCAGATGGCAGCTTTAGAAATTTCTTCCCATGATGCCCCCGCTCTTTCTGCCCATGACGTAGCCATGGATCTTGTTGAATGAGACCAAATTCTAGAAAGACTACGACCTGACGCTTTATAAGCTTTACAAATAGCTTCCCTAATCCATCTAGCAATAGAGTTTTTGGACGCTTTGGATCCCTTCTTGGGGCCACTGAAATTCTGAATACTACTAACCGTTGGGTGGAACTCCTGAACCCACTGGATTGCTCCAAGTAAAGCAGAAGACCTCTCTTTACGTCTAAAAAAACAAATCTTTCCTCTTCTGCTTTTGGGAGAGGAACGAAAACTAGGAAGGACTACTTCCTGGGACCTATGAAAGTTAGAAGAAACTTTGGGCAAATAGAAAGGATCAGGCTTGATCACTACCCTGTCCTCTAAAATCCTTTACAGGAAAGGGACTGCAGATCAGAAATCCTTCTCCCTGACCTAATAGCCAAAAAGAAGGACATTTTCAATTAAATACATTTCAGAGAAGCTTCATGCAAAGGCTCAAACGGAGCCCTTGTTAGAGCGTTAAGCACTAATGGCAGATCCCAAGGAGGTACATGCTTGATGATCCTGGGATCATGTCTAGATCTGGCTGAAAGGAACCTCCTGACAAAAGGATCTTCAGCTAGCCTCTTGTTTGAAAATACAGACAGGGCCACAATCTGAACCCTACGGGTGCTGACAGAAAGACCTTTCTCCACTCCCTTGTGTAAAAAATCTAGAACACAGGGAGTAGAAAGAATCTAAACCGGATTTTCTTTGCCGGGAATAAAACATTTTCTAAAAACTTTCCCATAGATTCTAGTTACCAACTTACGGCTGTCCAGGATTTGAATAACTGTCTAACACCCTTTAAAATGTAAGATGCGCCGCTCAGCCTCCAGGCCGTCAAATGGAAGGTCTGAGGGTTTGAATGCAATACTGGTCCCTGATGGAGTATATCCTTCCGCTCTGGCAGGGGCCAGGGAAGATCCACAGAGGGTCTTCAGAGAGGAGAATCAGGAGGAAAAGGAGGGAAAGAATAGGCCTCAGTGAAATCCCGCGGGAAGGAGAGAGCATTCGTCCTTAACTCTCTCTTTAGTGAGTAAAAAGCCGGCAGTTTCCTGTTGAGACTGAAGGCAAACAGATCCACTGCAGGAAGACCCAATCTTAGCACAATCTCCTGGAATGTGCTTTGATGCAACTCAAACAGCTGGAACTTACGCTTACCCTGCTCAGATAGTCCGCCAGCGTGTTCTCCGAACCTCTGATCTGGACTGCTTTGATCGATGTGACATTGATTTCCGCCCAGGAAAGGATCTGCTGTGATAACGTTAGAAGCGACTCCAAATGAGTGCCCCCTTGCTTGTTCAGGCATGCCACTGTCGTGGCTGTCTGAAAACACCAAAAGGTCTTTTGAACTGAGCTTTTACTGCAGAGCCAAGAGAGCTTTCCCTACAGCTAATAGTTCCCTGAAATTCGAGGAGCGGTCTGCCTCCTCCGGAGACCAAGCTCCTTGGGCTTGCCAGCCCTGAGAATGTGCGCCCCACAGACTGGCATCTGTGGTAACCTTCACTGGAGCATGTTGTGCCCACAAGTTCTTCCCTCCCTGCAGGTGTTCTTGCTGCTCCCACAAGGAGAGATTGAGAGAATTCTCCCATGGAAGTTTAACTAGTTGATGCAGAGAATCCTTCCTGCGATCCCAATGGTGTAAGAGAAACGTCTGGAGGAGTGCAATTGGGCTCAGGGAACTCCTGGGATAGCTGCGGTCATTAAACCAAATAAATGCATGACCCGCCGAAGCAAGGTCTGTGGGAGCAATCTGAAGGCCTGCACGGCGAGAGGAAGTTTCAAAACTTTCTCTTCAGAATTTTTTTCTTCCCGAGCAACAGAGTCTATTAGATAACCCAGAAAAAGTATGTTCTGGGAGGGTACCAGATAAGAATCCGTTGGTTGACTTTCCCACCTCAGACCTCAGATCCTGAAAGGTCCGCAGAAACAACTGCAGATCTCGGATAAGGGATTGTCTCGGGGAAAGATCAGAAAATCGTCCAGATATGGGACGATCGCTACACTTTGAATGCGAAAAAAGGCCATGACTTCCGCCATGAAGTTTGTAAAAATTCTGGGCGCTGCAGAGAGACTGAAAGGGAGGGCATTGAACTGCCAACGACTCATCCCGTTGTCCATGAGAATCGCAAATCTGAGAAATGGAGATGGCCTGCCAGTTCGCCCGGCGGTCGTTTCCCAGCGAACTTTGCTTGTTCGCCAAACTGGTGGGCATCTGGCGATGTTAGCAGCAGTCCGCATTGTTACATGGGTAAGAACTTTGACCTATGACACATCCATCAGGTGGTGCAGGACTGCCAATTGAGACATTTCAGCACATGGACATACCCCCTACCTTATAAATAGACCTGATCTGGTGGCCATCTTACATTCTGCTTTTTGTCAGTGTAGGGACAGGTTGGCGTTTCCAGCAGGGACAGACTTTAGCAACAAATCGCTACCCAACAGGTCCACAAAAGTCCTTTAAAGAACTGGTATAGGTGTGCTACTTGCTCTGCAGTATATAGGTGTAATATACACTTATAATATACTTTCGAATATAGAAAGCATATTATAGTGGATTTGTATTGTGCAGCATTGTGACTGGCGGTGTATTTGGTTACTGCTGAATTTTTGCCTCTTTTGCTGCGTTACCTCTGCTACTCACATTGACAAAATTTTCTGAAAAAAAAAGTTTCACAAATGGTGCGATAAACCGGTGGCCTCCCAAAAACGACAGATTTTGTTTTATACCTTCTTCCACATATACTGCGCTTCTCTAGAGACTTGTCACAGGGTCATTTAAAACATGACAGGCAGAGGAAGAGGCAGAGGAAGAGGCAGGCCCTTCCGTAGGGGGGGTAGGGCAGGAGTACCAGGCCGGAGCCAAAGTGGGAAGTGGCACAATGTTCGTTCGATTACGTGAAAGGACGCGCCAGACTTGGTTGAGTGGCTCACCACCACCATACACTCTCCGCTTGAGTCACAGGAATTATTTTCCGATCCATCAGAAGACATTTCTGATGCGTAGCAATTCTTGGCATTGGATCAGGAAAAGGAGGTAGCAACAGCCGGCACTCAGCAGTCTAACGACAGTACTCAGATCAGCCCAAAGAGGTTGGTGCCCGCTGTTGCTGCCTACTCCGAGATCTCTGTTAGTGATGGGGAAGGTGACGCTGCAGACAATCGTGTTGCCATCTGCAGCCTTTGCAGTCACATAAGTCGCGGTAAGCCCAACACTCACCTAGGGACAACCGCCTTAAGAAGGCACCTGACCTGGCCTCCCATCACCGAGCCCAGTGGGAGCAACGCCATCAGAACCCACAAGGCCACACTCCAGGCTCTCACTGTCCAGCCTCTTCTTCTCCTTCCCCTCTATGATCACAATTGTCCTCCACTCCACCTTCCATCATGCCGTCCTCACGTTTTTCTGCAAAAAGGCAGGCATCCGTGGCCCAAATGTTCGATCGTTAAACGCTGCCGGCTATATGTACTCTCAAAGTACCTGAGCTATTTTGCCTATCATACGCAATACATACTTGTTACTACTAATACTATATGTACTCTAAAAGTATCTGAGCTATATTGCCTCTCATACCTTCCTATTAGTTGCCAGTACAACTTGTGTATTATACGTGTATTTTCAAAGTACCTGAGCTACACTATCTCTCGTATGCAATACTTGTTACTACAAATACAATTTACTACGTGCTTGACAGAAGTATAAAATACTTATAGGCCTTGTCCTAATTGTTGAACATGTTCGCTCTAACTTTTCTATGCCAAGGGTTGATGCTATTTCATAGCATCTCCCCTATTGGCCTAAATACATGTCTACATTCTAAGGTTATGATATGATGTAGAAAACCCCCAAACTCCTGTTGCTAGGAGTGACGCCTGGGGTCCCTTACTGATAATCACCTGCATGTAGTGGTGTATTGGGATATTGTCCTTGAACTAATTTTAAACGCCAAGCCTTGGTCGCATGTTGTAATGCGTCCATGTTTAGTAGCTCAACGCCTTTATGTGACAGAGGTTATGTATAGATCCCCCAAACTCCTGTTTTCGAGGAGTGACGCCTGGGGCCTAATACCGAGTTGTCGCATAGAAAACTGCATTGAAATCCTTGCTAACCGCAGTTGTGGTTCACTCCGTTCACCAGTGCCGTTACAATGCCTAATGTACCACCAGCCACAGAATACACGGTTGTTGACTGTCAGGTAAACGCCTGTCGGCTAATTTGTGGGGCTTGTAATGGCCGGCACTTATGTATCCGGTTTTTCACTTAATACTTCTGGTAGGTCAGTGTCCATGTTGTGGGACTATTTGTGCACAGCTAGTTAGTATTTTGTGGCTTCAAATATTACCTGCAGGTTTTTAATATTGGCCTGCCATTAAAGTCAATGGTGCCCGCCGCGAACTTGCGGTTCCTGGACATTTGCTAAAGTTTGCGGTTAGCGTTCGTGAACCGTCCCGTCGGATGTTCATCCATCACTACTGAGGAACTTTCGGTGGTTCTGGCAGATTGGAACATGAAGATAAGCTTCCTGAAGATCCAGGGTAACCATTAATACCTCTGGCCATAATAGATTCCTCACAGAGTAAATGTTTTCCATCTGGAAACGTCTGTAGAGAATATACTTGTTCAGGACGCTCAAATTGATGACCATACGGAAGCCGCCAGAGGCTTTCTAAACCAGTAACACATAGGAATAAAATCCCTGGAATTTTTGATTTTCTGGGACAGGGGAAATGACCACTTCTCTTTCCCACATAGAAACTAGATTCAACATGGCTTGCCGTCTCTCTTGGTTTCTCTGCAGATGAGCAAGAAAAAATCTTTGGGTGGAAGATTTTTGAATTCCAACCTGTAACCCCTTTCCAATGTTTAAAGGATAAAGGAATTTTCGGAAATCTTTTCCCATTCCCTGACAAAATGGGACAACTTTACCCTTACCACTATCCTGGCGACACTGGGGAGTTTTGGAAGGGGGTGAAGCAGTAAAGAGAATCCCCTTCTGCTTATCTTTGTTAAAATACCACTTTTTCTTCGCCTGTTGGTTCCAAAATTAGCTTTGTTTTGGAAACCACGAAAAGTTTTTATTCTGTGGCTTATTCTTTTAAGAAGGAAAACTTACTCCTCAGAGGAACGAGCTAGGACCTCCACCAAGGAGGAACCAAATAAGAGCTTGCCTTTAAAGGGGATGCCACAGAGCTCGTTCTTGGAGACCAGGTCCCCCTCCTAAGCCTTAAGCCAGATTGCTCGTCTGGCTGAATTAACAAGAGCAGAAGACCTTGCTGTAGCTTTCATAGAGGCTGCATCAGCCAAGAAGGCTACTGCTTTAGCAATGAGTGGGAGGACTCCCTAATCACCTCTTTGGGGGTGTCAGACGAAAGGAGCTCGTCCAGATGCTGAACCCATACATCTAGATTCCTAGCCACACAGGTGGATGCTACAGCTGGACCCAAGGATAAAGCTGAAGCATCCCTGGCCTTACGTAGCAAAGACTCTGCCTTCCTACCTATATGCTCCTTCAGGACACTTTGAATCTTCAAAGGACAGGTCTGACTTTATAGAAACCCGAGACATATGGGGCATCTAGTTTAGAACATTTAAAGAAAGTTTCCTCAATTTCAGATTGAAAAGGAAATCTTTTGTGCCCTTTAGATTAAAATATACTCCTTTCCGGATCTTTCTATTCTGACAGAATATCCAAGAGACTGGTGGACCAGAAAATTCTGACTTCCGCCCCTGAAGCCCCCTATACATTTTATACTACACAGATTGGATTTGCTGTGGCATCTCAATCTGTTCAGGCATAAATTGATTTCAAAAGCTCATCAATTTCCAACTTTGGGTTACCTGCCTCCCCCACTGATGCGGAATCCTTATCAGATGAGCTCAGGTTCTCCCCTTCTTCCGGATCTGAGGCATGGTGAGAATCACTGATCTGGGGAGACGGTCTGATGGTTCTAGGGTCCCGGGACCAGAGGAAGAAGGTCCCAGACCAGCTGCCCTGTAACTGAAGGACCGGAAGGAGGATACCACCTCTTTCATAGAAGACAATAGCTCTTTAAAAATAAGTCTCTGAACTAGCCCTAGATGGAAAACAAGCTTCACAATTTTTTTTTTTATATCAGGCAGACTGGCTCTACAGTTTCAGCATTTTTTTTTCATCAGTCTATCCTAGAACAGAAACAAGCCATAAGAAAGGCAGGCCCATACCCCCCAAAAAAAGGACCCCTGCTGTATAAACACAGACAAGGGCTTACCTTGGAGGCAGTATGGGAACCGGAGGCTGCCGCTGGCTCCATCCGAGCGGGTGCTCCCTCTTCAGCCTTATCTTAAAGCTCCATTGGTGAGTGGTGAATGGCCGAAGAGAAAAGGCTGCTGTCCCAGGAAACATGTCTTTAGTGTACTGTGCCATTGCCTATTAACATTGCGCCGGAAGAGGCGTCACTTGAATTCCGGTTAAGGCGTCATCTTGCCCCGTCACCAGAAGTCCTCCGACATTATCTTGGTACACCTCGGTGAAGCCGAGGTTTCCACCAGCTGGGGAGAACCTGAAGGAAGTTGCTATTTTACCCTGCAGGTGAGGCAAGCAACCTTCAACAACGGGGGAACCCTTCTGCCCAGAAACTGGGACTGAATGCATCAAGGATTCTGCCACAACCAGTACTGGATGCTGCCAAAGAAGGGGGGTCCGCCAACCACAGTTACCATACCTAAGGAAAAACAAAAACATGTCAGTGCTCCTGAAGTGCCTGGAAACACAAATCAACTGAAGGTCAGAGGAAAGGGAGGGGCCTTTT
This sequence comes from Rana temporaria, assembly GCF_905171775.1. Lineage (NCBI taxonomy): Eukaryota > Metazoa > Chordata > Amphibia > Anura > Ranidae > Rana > Rana temporaria. The sequence continues at coordinate 267,530,793 of NC_053491.1, read as the reverse complement.
AAATTGTATCCGATGTGTTTCCTGTATAGGGTGGAGCCAATCATGTCTTAAGTAGCTGTCCTGAAAGGTGAGGGGGCATAATCTGTTCGGTGGGCAAGAGAGAAACTATCTTGTACTTTGAGGAAACTACTTCGCAAACCCACCGGTTGGATATCTGGATTAACCACTGGGTCGCAAATTCGCAAAGCTGTCCCCCCACCCGAGAGTTGGGTGAGGGCAGACCTTCATGCGGACTCAGATTTGTTTGCATGCTTGTTGGGCTTGCGAAACCAGGGATGCTGCTGTCCCTCAGCAGGCGCTTTATCGGCTTGGGATGGTTTACTTGCCGCGCTGGGTGGACGGAATTAGCGATTTTGCGTGGTGGAGGGCCCTTGCCTACAGCGTGGCTCCTTCCTTTTGGATTGTGGGAGCAGCGTACTCTTACCTCCTGTGGCATTTTTAATAATGTCATCCAGAGATGCTCCAAAAAGTCTGGTCGCCCTTAAAGGGCAAATCCATCAGGGCCTTCTTGGAAGATTGGTCTGCAGACCAACACTTTAGCCAGAGCAGATGGTGTAACACCACTGCATAGCTTGAGGCTCTGGACAGCAGAGGAATAGTGTCCAAGGCTGACTTCTCAGACAAATTTTAGGCCCTGTACCAACTGGTTGGTTAGAGCTACCACTGTGAATAGGTTGCGGGTGACCACCTCAGCCTTTTTGTCCGCAGGGTCCTTGAAATCAGGAGCCCCTTTCCACCGGAATCGTGGTTACCTTGTTTAATCTGGACACAGGAGGGTCCACTATCGGAGGAAATTACCAGTTACACTTACCGGTAGCTGGATTTCTACGAAGTCTTACAGGACGGCACCCTGAGAGATGACTGGTCCACCTGACAGGAAACACAATCAATTAAGAGGTTAAAAAACCCCCACCCCTCCCTGTGCTCCTCAGTATGTGATAAAGTAAAGACCCACACCAGTGCACAGGATTAACATACCACAATAACCCTATACAAACCAATACATTTGAAGAGGGTGGGAAGTAGGCATGCCGTCCTTTAAGACTTCGTAGAAATCCAGCTACCGGTAAGTGTAACTGGTAATTTCTCCCTCGTCTTCCAGGACGGCACCCTGAGAGAGAAGCAAGTAACCTCAGGCCTACCATAGGGCGGGACCACTACAAGAACCCCTTGATGAACCTTGGTTCTGCAGTGAGATTTAACCTCTACTCTATATGAAGGTATCTCAGCTGGATCATGCAGCTGATCTGCAAGTCTTCTACACCAATGTCCCTGCCTTCCTCGCTACAGATGCAGGAACTAGTGGGCCACTCAAGATGCAATCATGAAAAGAACGTGTACGCTAGCAATGTTTTCTGCCTCCCACATCTAACAACCGCAGCCTGTTGAGCCTGTAGGTGTTAATTAGAACCACTAAAAGATTAATCGGAGACCTGTGTTGACCTGCAAGGGACTAGATCGAACAGGAGGGTTTGTCTTACTAAACAGTGCAAAAAGGAGGGCCCCTGCCCGACAACCTTTTTTTTTTTTATTGTTGCAACAGTAAGACTAAAAGGAAAAACCTAGTTAAGGGTAACAGATCACAGAAGCTTGAACCCTGGGCTTTGAAGATATGCCCAATCTGTGGCTACACCTGAGTTCCTACTCAGGAAATTTAGTTCAAAGCAGGAGTGGAACGCTCATACTGGTACATCTGGTTTAGCTGGAAGGGCGAAAAGAAGTCCCTGCACTGAGCCAAAACCTATTCGGTCTGGAATACATCTTTATGCTTCATCTTCAGGCCAAAATACTCCTCTGAATAGAATTTCCCAAGTTCTCACTAAACAAGGTGATTATTTATCGCCTTACTCCAGTGTCCTATAACCCTACTGGGCTTCAATCCTAGGAAAGGGTTCCGGCATTCCTGAATGTAAGGGCCTGAGGATTGACATGCGCCATTTGTGGTCAGAACGCCTGGCCCTTCCATGGGAAAAAAGGGCCGAAATATAAAAAAAAAAACTGTGATAAAGGCATTTATTAAAATTACAAAAAATAAGGTCATATATTGTGGGCACAGCCCAATAGATTTAGACAGAAAAGACACACACATAGACAATAGCCCGAGTGTGGCTAACTAAACCAACATATCAAAAATGGGAAGACCCAAATCTGAATTTCAATGTAGACAGACAGTACTCACAGTCTGGCTTACAGATGTGTGGCCAATCTTTTAAAAACATTAAGGCACATGCAGACCATAACTGCTGTGTGATTCTGAAATACAACAAGCTAGGTCATAACTGATCCAAATGCAGAAAGGACGAGACTCTTCTGTGGTGTTTTACTGATGTACAGCAGAACAAGCCGTAAATCTAACACAGAAAGACCCAACCTACTTTGTTGCGTATTTCTGACGAACCACCAAATACGGTTATAAGATCAAGATGAATACGGAAAAGACACCAACTCCCCTGTTGTGCATCTTCTGCTGTGCCACACAGCGAAATATGGAACACAAGACAATGTGTAGTGCAGTCAGATAGAACCAACACTGAGAAAGGACACAAGCAACTTGCAGTATTGTGCTTTTCTGAAGTACAGTGAGGTAAGGCAATATGAAACAGAAGCAACGACAAGCTTAAATGTTGAGTGTTTCAGCTGTGCAGTGACATAAAACCAGGACAGTCTTCCCATCTGCGATCTATCTGGTGTACTGCCAGGTAAGGCAACAACCCCAGTATGTCCAATCCTGGGTGAGGCCTTGCTACACAACAAAAGGGATAGATGAGCTTAGGGCTCCCACCCTGGTGCGACTCAACCTGCGACTGCAAAACGCAGGCTTAAAGTTATATACTATGGCTACCAATAGGTACCATTCGTGCCTGCGCGACTGCAGGTCGTAGCACCGCCAGTTAGTCCCTGCTTCTGGATCCACAGACCTCAAGATTACACAGGTCGCAGGGAAAACTTGAAATTTCCAGGATGAACAGGCGAGGGGTCTTCAACACCATATCTCCCTGGAGGATTGCAGCCAACAACCCCCTGTTGTGTATACATAAAAAACAGCAGGGTAGAAAAATGAGAAGAGAAAGACACTGATCACTGCTGTGCGTTTCTGAAATGCAGCCAATAAGGCAGTGTATGTAGCCACATACCAATACCGAGCAGAGATGCCACTATCTCAATGTGTCTCCCTGCTGGCAGAAAAAAACAAGGCGGAAAGAGGACAAGCAACACTCACTGCTGTGTCCCTTCAGATATTCAGCCGCCGTGTATGCACAACGTAAAGGACAGACAACCTCCAATTTTGTATATGTCTGATGTGTACCAATATAACTCAGAATAGAGACAGCACATCCATATTGATGCGATCTGGAATACGACTCAATACGCCAAATCGCACGCCTAAAATCGGCAGCCACTGCCGAAACTAGCACTGTCTGAATCGGCATAACGCCACCTTGTAGTGCTGTACCAGTTACCAAAGGCAGTAGAAGCATTACCCCTGGTCCAAGTTCAATCTGTATTTCTGCTATGTGCCCAACAAATCAATCTCCGCTACTGGCTTTCTGATAACCAATAAGGCAGTAATACATGAGACAAACCCAGACCGACCTCAATCCTGTGTCTGTCTGATGTGTAAGCAATATAGCAAATATTAGCAGAGATGTCACCAGACTCAATGATGTACATTACCATCATGTGGTACAAAGGCAGAAAGTACAGACCACCTTCTTTGTTGTGTCATACTGATCTGTAGACAGATAAACAGTACTTTTAGGATATAAAGGACATCAGACAAGTTTCAGTGCAGTGCATTACTAATGTACAGCAATATACCCCTTGCGAGCAGAGATGCAAGACTCGATGTGTATTTTTGTAAAAAAAAACACCCCAGCATAGACAAACCTTTACTACTGAGGTCTGCTGGTGTGCAGCCAAGGAGGAGTCATGGTGGGTTGTCAGTTTTTTTTCTCAGAAAATAGGTGCAGGAACTCAACCACGACCCGTTCAGATTTCACAAACAGTAGAGGGGTCTTAAAGGGGCATTAAATACCAGAATTGCATTACATACAGAGTGCAGAGTTCAGGGGGTTACGAAGCTGTCACAGAAACCAGACTTACATAGTTACATAGTTACATAGTTACATAGTTACATAGTTACATAGTTACATAGTTACATAGTTACATAGTTACATAGTTACATAGTTACATAGTTACATAGTTACATAGTTAGTCAGGTTGAAAAAAGACACAAGTCCATCCAGTTCAACCACAAAAAAATAAACAAACAAAATAAAAAACACAATACAATCCCATACACCCAACTCCATACCCACAGTTGATCCAGAGGAAGGCAAAAAACCCCAGCAGAGCATGATCCAATTTGCTACAGCAGGGGAAAAAATTCCCTCCTGATCCCCCGAGAGGCAATCGGATTTACCCTGGATCAACTTTACCTACAAATCTTAGTACTCAGTTATTTTATGTACATTTAGGAAAGAATCCAGGCCTTTCTTAAAGCAATCTACTGAGCTGGCCAGAACCACCTCTGGAGGGAGTCTGTTCCACATTTTCACAGCTCTTACTGTGAAAAAACCTTTCCATATTTGGAGGTGAAATCTCTTTTCCTCTAGACGTAAAGAGTGCCCCCTTGTCCTCAGTGTTGACCGTAAAGTGAATAACTCAACACCAAGTACACTGTATGGACCTCTTATATATTTGTACATGTTGATCATATCCCCCCTAATTCTCCTCTTCTCAAGAGTGAATAGATTTAGTTCTTCTAATCTTTCCTCATAGCTGAGCTCCTCCATGCCTCTTATCAGTTTGGTTGCCCTTCTCTGCACTTTCTCCAGTTCTCCGATATCCTTTTTGAGAACTGGTGCCCAAAACTGAACTGCATATTCCAGATGAGGTCTTACTAATGATTTGTACAGGGGCAAAATTATATCTCTGTCTCTGGAGTCCATACCTCTCTTAATACAAGAAAGGACTTTGCTCGCTTTGGAAACCGCAGCTTGGCATTGCATGCTGTGACGAGATCCTTCCTCGCCCAGGTCCTGCTCTCCCGACACTCCCCTGCTACCAGTGAGTCAGCTTGCAGATTGCAGCGTCTGATGGTCCAGTCATCCAAGGTTCCGGGGTCCGAACTACAGCTATGTGCCATTCAGACCCATTAAGAACAAACACCAGGCAGGCTGTATGTAAGTTCAAGCAGGACTCTTTATTTTCAAATACACAGCACACTTTTATACAGAATTTGGAACATCCCACTCCCAACAACCGCTTTCCTATTGGTCAATTGTAAAGTATCCAGTCTTCACTCAAGTCCTCCTTGACCATGCAAATGAGGACTTGAAATAGTCAACAGGGATTGGTTCAATAGCTTGGATAGAAAGACTTGTGTATTGAGACAGAAGCCCCAGGGGGTAATCAATGTACATAATAACCCGGTCTACTTAATTACTACCTCTGAGAGGTTACATTGCTTTAGACAATAGAATACTAATTCAATGCTCCTGACAGGAGGCTTCTGACCTTTAGAACAGTACAAAGGCACTTAGCATAAACACTTACATCTTCAGACGGGCTGTCTCCGACAGAAGACACCCACACCTGATAATCACAAAGGCTTTAAACAGGCTTATCACATAATGGAAATGTCTCAATATAGCTCAGTAACCACTCCATTACTCCAAGGTCCATGACACATGCCATTATTGAACTTATGATCAACTAAAACCCCCAGATCCTTCACTACAGATCCCTCCAGTTGTACTCCCCCTAGCATGTATGATGCATGCATATTCTTAGCCCCCAAGTGCATAACTTTACATTTATCTACATTAAACCTCATCTGCCACTTAGTCGCCCAATTAGACAGAGCATTGAGGTCGGCTTGTAAATTGGCGACATCCTGCAAGGACGTTATTCCACTGCATAGCTTGGTGTCATCTGCAAAGACAGAAATGTTACTTTTGATCCCAGACCCAATATCATTTATAAATATATTGAAAAGTAAGGGTCCCAGCACTGAACCTTGGGGTACACCACTGATAACCTTAGACCATTCAGAGTAAGAATCATTAACCACGACTCTCTGAATTCTGTCTTTCAGCCAATTTTCTATCCATTTACAAACTGATATATCCAATCCTGTAGACCTTACCTTACACATGAGCCGTGTGTGCGGAACTGTATCGAACGCTTTTGCAAAATCCAAATATATCACGTCCACAGCCACGCCTCTGTCCAGGGTTTTACTTACCTCTTCATAAAAGGAAATCAGGTTTGTCTGACAACTTCTGTCTTTCATGAATCCATGTTGTCTGCTGCTTAAATAGTTTTTTTCCTGCAAGAACTCATCCATGTGGTCTTTTATTAAACGTTCCAGTATCTTCCCAACTATAGAAGTTAGACTAACAGGTCTATAATTACTTGGTAAAGACTTTGTTCCCTTTTTAAATATAGGCACCACATTGGCTCTACGCCAATCCAGTGGTACTATTCCTGTCATTAATGAGTCCCTAAATATTAGATACAGTGGCTTTGAAATGACAGAGCTCAACTCACCTAGGATCCGTGGGTGGATGCCATCAGGTCCAGGTGCTTTATCCACCTTTATTCTGTCTAAATATTTCTGGACCATATCACTTTTGAGCCATTGTGGATTTGGGGCTGTGTCACTCCCACCCCCATTTTGGACATGAGCTCCCCCATGCTCCATTGTATACACAGAGCTGAAGAAAGCATTTAATAAATTTGCCTTCTCTTTGTCCCCAGTCACCCACTCTAGATTATTTTGTAAGGGGCCTACATGCTCAGACTTCACCTTTTTACTATTAATATATTTAAAGAATTTTTTGGGGTTTGTCCTACTATCTTTTGCAATCTGTCGTTCATTTTGAATTTTTGCATCCTTGATTTCCTTTTTACATATCCTGTTATATTCTTTGTAACATTTAAACAACACTAGTGTTCCTTCATTTTTATATTTTTTAAAAGCTACTTTCTTATTGTTTATAGCTTTTTTAACTTTGCCTGTGAGCCACATAGGTTTTATTTTTAGCCTTTTAAACTTATTGCCCATGGGAGCATACTTTGCAGTGAGGTTCCACACAGTCTTTTTGAAAAATTCCCATTTCTGTTCTGTGTTCATCTGTGTCAATAGTCCCTCCCAGTCCAAGTCCAAGTCCTGGAGAGCAGCCCTCATCCTTGGAAAATTTGCTCTCTTAAAATTTAGTGTTTTAATATTTCCTGTATGTATTTCTTGCTTATAGGTAACATTAAATGAAATCATGTTATGATCACTGCTACCCAGGTGTTCCTTTATCTGAACATTAGTAATAAGCTCTGCATTGTTTGAGATTATCAGGTCCAACAGAGCATCATTCCTAGTTGGGGCCTCAATAAACTGCACCATAAAATTGTCCTGCAATAGGTTTTTAAATTTTTGTCCTTTAACTGTCCCAGAAGTGCCATTAATCCAGTCAATTTCTGGGTAGTTAAAATCCCCCGTTATTATCACCGTCCCAGCCCTTGCAGCCCTTTCCATCTGTGCAAGGAGCTGAGTCTCCACCTCCTCATTAACATTGGGTGGTTTATAACAAACTCCAATGATTAATTTTGAACTACGCACATCTGTATGCAGTTCCACCCATAATGCTTCAGCCTCATCACACTCTCCATCAACCAGGTTCTCTTTCACGCTTGCTTTGAGGTCACTTCTCACATAGAGACAGACCCCTCCACCTTTCCTTTTTACCCTGTCTTTCCGAAAGAGAGCATAGCCAGGAATATTAATAGCCCAGTCATGTGAGGATTGAAGCCAAGTTTCAGCAATACCGATTACATCATAGCTCTCCTCATGCACCAGAGCTTCCAACTCACCTGTTTTGCTTGGCAGACTTCTGGCATTGGTGAACAAACACTTAAATGTATTGTTACATTTTTCTCTAGTGTTTTTCATATAATTTATAGTAGTACAAATGGCACTATTATTTCCAATGGCTGTTTGCAACATGGGAACTTTCTTGTCACCTGCCATAACCCTCCCCCCATCTATCCCCATTCCACTCTCCATTAATGTCTGACCCCTAGCTGACCTGTGTACCCGATGTAATTCTAGTTCACCCTCCCCCCTCAATCCTAGTTTAAATACTCCTCCAGCATTCCCATAAACCTCTCCCCCAGCACAGCAGACCCCCTTCCATTCAAGTGCAAACCGTCCTTAGCATATAGGTTGCACCCCAATGAAAAGTCATCCCAGTGCTCTAGAAACCCAAATCCCTCCTTCCTACACCATGTCTTTAGCCATGCATTCAGCTCTCTAATCTCCCCCTGCCTTTCCTGTGTTGCGCATGGCACAGGCAATATTTCAGAGAATATCACCTTGGAGGTCCTTCCCTTCATCTTGCAGCCTAGTTCTTTAAATTGATTCTTAAGGAGCCTCCACCTTCCATGTATACTGTCATTGGTTCCAACGTGGACCAAGACAGCTGGGTCATGCCCAGCCCCTCCCAGTAATTTATCCACCCGGTCCACCACATGCCGAACCCTGGCACCAGGGAGACAGCAAACCATTCGGTTGAAGCGATCCTGGCGACAAATTATTCTATCAGTCCTTCTGATTATAGAATCCCCTATTACCACCAACTGTCTAGGCCTACCTGCACTCCCCTCCCCACCTCTACTAGATGGGTTGCTCTCCCGGCTGTTAGGGGTAGCAGTAACATCTAGGGCTGCCACCTCTGTGTTTGCCACCTCCACATCATCACCCAAATTGGCAAATTTGTTTTGATGCACAAATACAGGACTGCACGCCCCTTCCACTCCCTCTAGCTACATTAACCCATCTCCCTATCTGATAATCCTGACTTGCCCCTCCACCCTCCACATCAACCTTACTGACCACCTGCTCAACGAGCAGAGGACCCCTTTCAAGGTTGTCATTTCTACCCAGTGTTGCAACTTGCTCCTCCAAATCTCTAATACGAGCTTCCAGAAGGGCAACCTGCTCACATCTGTCACAGCGGTATCCATCTTGGAGCTGTTGCACCAATTTTGCATACATGTGACACACTGTGCACTGAGCAAACCCTTCAACCCTGCTAGCACTCATTTCCCAGTTACAATACAATTACTTGTAGGAAGTTTAAGAAGTTACTTACAGTTTTAGAAGACTCCTGTCTTAACTCTTGTTTTAAACTCCTGGTTTTTAACTCATCCACTTGTATTCAAAAATCCCACTTCTGATCAGAAATTCCACAGATCTACTCTTAGCAAGGAGCCACTTCTGTGTTTACAAGTGATTGTGGTGAGCAGGCACCAAAGGGTCTGAGCCAGAGGTGGTGGAACTGAGTTCCCCCAAGTTCCCCCTGAAAAAAAGCCCTGTGGGTTGTAGGTACTAACACTTCACCACCAGTGAAGGAACAAATCCTAAAATGGTTGGACACCTTAGATAGCTGTTGTCCTACCTTGCCTCCATTCTTTGAGACTGCGCAATGCTATCCAGCTCATACACAGGTGGGGATAATCAGAAAACTAAAGTCTCAATGAGCCCAGCCCGAGAGACCAATTAAGACAGCCTCTAGAAAAGGTGGTCACCAATTAAGCCTAGAGGCAACTAGCTACCTGCAGGCCCGAATCAAGCAATCATGTAGCTCTTGCATATGTTTGCACAGAAACTCCTTGAATAAAGGATGTAGGAGGCGATTTAAAGTAGATCGCTCTTAGATCTGCCGCAGAGTGGACTGTAGCCTAAACCAACAAAGGTTTCTCTTTCCTCATGCACTATAACAAACCCAGTGTAAGGTGAGTGGGAGGTTATGCTTACACAAACAAGCTACCCCAACAAAGGGGGAACTGTCACAAAGGATCCCTTACTGTGCCACACAGAAGTTTTGTCCCACACTGTTGAAAGTTAACTATCTTAGCATTGTACATGGCCTGTAGGGAACTCTGTAACCATCAGGACCCCCCCTTTCAACACAACCTGACATGTAGGGAGAGGCTGGCAGCCTACTGTTGCGATAACCACAGTATCTTTGAAGCAAGAGTGGTTGGTGGTTTTAGCAGTAGCTTCTGGGCAATTTGTAACCGGACCACCGGTCCTGCACTGCGCCTTTAAGTATATACACATATACACACGGGGAAGATGGAGGGAAGCAATGCCTTACCCACCTCTTTTCCATCTGAGGTGGTTCAGGTACCCTCACTCCTCTGCACCCCAGAGGAGATTAGGTTCAATGCTGAAAGACCAACTGGCTGGAATTGGGGTTGTGCAGCCCAATTCTCGTGGCCAAAGGAAGTACTCCCGTTGTAGTCCTCCCTGCCATAACCACTAGGCTAGCTTTTCCTCCTCATGGCCCACAAGCAAGCAGGATAGCTGTTAAAGTCCCCCCCCCCCACTGCAGTCCCCATAGGGAACTGTAGGGTTAGGCTGTGCCTGCACTGTATTAGTATATACACGGGGGGGGGCGTCAATGTTCTGCGTTCCTCAGTCGAATCTGAGGTGGTCTAGGCACTCTCGCTCCTCTGTCTGCATCCCAGGGAAGATTATGTCCCATGCCCAGAAACCATCTGGCTGGAATTGGGGCTTTGCAGCTAAATTCTCATGGCAAACAAAAGTACTTACTGTTGTTGTCTTCCCTGCTACAGCCACTGGGCTTGCTTTTCGATCCTTCTAGTTCATACGCAAGGAGGATAGCTGCCAAAGTGCCCACCCCCCCAACTGCAGTCCCCATAGGGAGCTGTAGCAGTATATACACAGGGGGGGGGCAGTATATACACAGGGGGGGGGCAATGCCTTACATTCCTCAGCACAGCTGGGGTGGTTTAGGCAAACATCCACCATATGGTGCCTCCAGTAAAAGGAGGATGTGGGCGCCTGCTCCTGCTGACTCTCAGCCCTTCCTCCTAGCCAGGGGAAGGACTCCCCCTGGAGGGCCAGCATCCCCGTCTGACAAAACATCTAGGCAGGTAACGGGGGAGACAGGATAAAGGCCCCTGAAGGTCTGGGCAACACCACTTGCTGCCAGGGTCCTTTAGCTTCCCGGGGGGGCTCTTCCAATTACGCCCCCGCCTGAGATTTCCTCACTTCATCTGTTTTGGGAGGAGAGAAAGGGCGCCTTCTTTCTTGGCCTTCTGAGCTGCTGAGAGGCTTGCCTGTGAAGCTACTCTCAGAGGAGCGATCCACCCAGCAGATGAATCAGCCAGTCCGCATCCAGAATGGACACCCAGACAGGTAGGCAGTAAAAGGAAAAATGGCCCCTGAAGTTCTGGGTCTTCAGTACTCAGGGGGGAAGAAGAACGGGATACTCCCCAGGAGGGACAAGATCATCCTACTGGGCCCAGAGGCTACACAGTGCCTGCGGCCCAGCTCCCAGGGGGGACCTCCAGCCACAGGCCTTCGGTCTATAAGAAAATAAACGTTTTGCTGTGGGGAAACACAATCAAAAACTGAGGAGCACAGGGAGGGGTGGGGGTTTTAACCTCTTAATTGATTGTGTTTCCTGTCAGGTGGACCAGTCATCTCTCAGGGTGCCGTCCTGGAAGATGAGGGAGAAAACCGGAGTTAGGCTTACCGGTAACTCTGTTTCTAGGAGTCTTCCAGGACAGCCTCTGAGACCTTGGGCTCCTCCCTCCTGGACAGGAAACAAAAACCCCCACTTCTTTAAGGGCAGTCCTCCAGGCCTCCCTCTTCAGTTAACACCAAGAACTACCGGAAGGCTCTGAAAGACATAATACACTAACACAACGTCAGTTCATACCTCAGATACCTAGGTATATAACCCCGGGTGGGAAACCCCGGCTGTCCTGGAAGACTCCTAGAAACAGAGTTACCGGTAAGCCTAACTCCGGTTTTCTCCCCTCGTCTTCCAGGACAGCCTCTGAGATAAGCAAGAAAAAACTCACTTGTTCAGGGTGGGGCAACTGCCTGGAGGACCCTCCGTCCAAACGCTTGGTCCTTGTCTGACAGTAGGTCTAACCTATAATGCCTGGCAAATGTAGAGGAAGATGACCATGCCGCTGCTCTGCAAATATCTTCCAGCGAAGCTCCGGCCTTCTCTGCCCATGATGTCGAGACTGCCCGGGTCGAGTGTGCCTTAACCGAAGGGGGTTGCCTGCCTTCTGACTGGTAAGCCTCTGTGATAGTCATTGTGAGCCATCTTGCCAAGGATGATTTAGAAGTTTTATACCCTTTGCGGGCTCCCGCAAAATTAACAAAAAGGGATTCAGATTTTCTAAAACCTTTAGTGGATTCCAAATAATATAGGAGACATCTTTTGACATCCAATAAGTAACCAAATTCCCCCTCATCACTTTCTGAGGTGGAACTAAACGTGGGTAATATAATGTCCTGCGTCCTGTGAAATGTGGACGACACTTTGGGCAAAAAGGGTCTACTTTAAGGATCACCTTGTCCTCCAAAATCAATAGAAAAGGCTCCTGAATCGACAGGGCCTGCAGATCACTGACCCTACGGGCCGAAGTAATCGCTATAAAAAAAAAACTGTTTTTAACGTTAAGCTTTTTATAGAAGAATTCTCCAGGGGCTCGAAGGGGGCTTTGGTAAGGGCCCTAAGAACTAGAGACAGCTCCCAGGAAGGGCAAGCTCTTACTTTAACTGGCTTAACCCTTGTTAAGGCCCTGAAGAAACTGCTTATGTACTGATTTTTCTGGAGAGGGAACTCCAGAAATACGCTCAAGGCCGCCATCTGCACCTTCAAAGTGCTGATGGATAAACCTAAGTCGACTCCAGCTTGAAGAAAGTCTAGGATTACTGGAATACTGGGCAGATCGATCCCTTGTTCCGTTAGCCAGGAATTAAATCTTTTCCAGACCTTGCCATAAATGGCCCTGGTGACCGGTTTGCGGCATTCTAAGAGTGTTCTGACGACTTTGTCTGAGAACCCAAGGGAAATTAACAGCTGTTCCTCAGATACCACGCTGTGAGTCTCAATCTCTCTGCCTGAGGGTGGAGAAGGGGCCCCAGGGAAATTAGATCCTCTATTGCTGGAAGTGTCAGAGGGAGATCCACCGCCAACCTCTTCAAGAGGGCGAACCATGGCCTCTTGGGCCAGTACGGCGTGACCATTATTAAGTCCGTAGACTCGACCAGGAATTTTTGGAGAACTCTGGCTATCAGCTTTATTGGAGGGAACGCATACGCCAGTCTGAAACGCCAAGGGCTGGCAAAGGGGTCTACCCCCAGAGCTCGGTCCCGTGGGTGAATAGAAAAGAATGTTCCGACTTTTTTGTTTTCCCCGGAGGCGAAAAGATCCACCTCGGGCTCCCCCCAGTGGGACACTATCTGGTCGAAAACTTCGCCGTTCAGAGACCACTCGTCCTGGCTCACCGGATGCCGACTCAGAAAGTCTGCCAGGGTATTGTGGGAACCCTTTAGGTGTACTGCAGACAGGCAAGATAGGTTCACTTCTGCCCAGCTCATTATCTTGTCTGCTTTAGCCTGAAGGGGAGGACTCCTTGTGCCCCCCTGTTTGTTTAGATATGCGACTGTAGCCGCGTTGTCCGACCTCACCTGAAGATGACTCCCCGAAATCAAGGGTTGGAAGGACAATATGGCGTTTAGAACCGCAAGGAGTTCTTTTTGGTTTGAAGACCGGTGCGCATCTATCGGAGACCAGGAGCCCCGAGCTAGGTTGCTCCCCAGGTGGGCTCCCCATCCCAACGCACTGGCATCCGTAGTCATTATTTTGGCCATGGGTGGGTTCCAAGATAACCCTTTCTCCAGATTGCAACGGTCTCTCCACCACCATAAGGCTCTTTTCACTTTGGTTGGAATGTGTATTGGGAAGTCTAGGCTCTCTCTCCTGCCGTCCCACTGTCTTAACATTGTATTTTGTAGTAAACGTTGGTGATGCCTGGCCCAAGGCACTGCCCGAAAATTCTCATAACTTCCCTGACTAGGGTAACCTGATTGGTTTGCACCAGAGATACTGCATGCATTATTCTCAGAATCTTTTCCTCCGGAAGAAAAACCCTCATTTCCACTGAGGAAATCCTGTACCCTAGGTACAGAACTTCCTGGGATGGAGTCAACTGGGATTTGTCCCTGTTGACTAGCCAGCCCAAGGAGTATAGGAGACTCAGACTCCTCTAGGTCCTTTACCAGTTGGGGACCGGAGGAGGAAATGAAAAGCAGATCGTCCAGGTAGGGTATTACCGTGATCGCTTTCAGCCTTAAGGGTGCCAGGGCTTCGGCCAACACTTTCGTGAAGACCCTCGGCGAGGAGGATAGGCCGAAAGGTAAGGCCCTGAACTGGTAGTGAACTACCTCTGATCCCCTCTGTACAGCCAGCCTAAGAAATCTTTGAGTCTCCCGATGTATGGGAATATGGATATACGCATCCCTGAGGTCTACTGTTGCTAGGAAGCACCCCGGTAACAGGAAATTTGTTATCGAAAATTTTAATTTCCATCCAGAATCTCTTGTATTTCAGGAATCTGTTCAGGGGACGGAGATTCAGGATCAACCTGAACTTTCCGGAAGGCTTTCGTACCACAAAGACATGTGAGTAGACCCCTTGGCCCTCTTCCTCCCGGGGAACTCTCACCAAAACCTTTTGGTCTAAAAGGTCCCCTAACAGGAGATTTAAGGCTTGTGCCTTTTCTCGATCCTTCGCCAATTTTGTCAGTACAAACATAGGGGGGGGGGTCGCCTCGAATTCCAGCCTGTAACCATTTCTGATAATATTTAGGACGAATGGACTTGGCGTGGACAGAATCCACTGTGGAAGGAACTCCCCCAACCTTCCTCCCACAGGGACCGCGGCGTCACTGGGGCTTTGGGGTGGATTGAGGAGGATTGAATAGGATATTACCTCTCCCACGCCCTTTTTGCCCTGCCCAGTGTTTTTTGGGGTGACTATCTCGCTCCTTTGCCCCCTGCTGCCTGAAGCCGCGAAAAAAACGCTTATTGTTCTTTTTCTTCGGAAAGGACTTCTTTCTGTCTTGGGTTCTTTCCAGTGCCTCTTGTAGGCCGGGGCCAAACAAATGGTCACCCGAGAACGGCAGCCCGCAGAGTTTAAGTTTGGAACCTGAATCTCCTGGCCAGGTCTTGAGCCACACTGCCCGCCTAGCGGCGTTAACCAAGGCCGCAGACCTAGCGGCCAGTCGGACGGACTCAGCGGAGGCATCCGCTAGGAAACCTACCGCTTTAAATAGCAAGGGGAATGAGCCCAGCAACTGCTGTCTGGGGGTACCCGCTGCAATATGGGACTGCAATTGCGTAAGCCAGCATTCCAGATTCCTGGCTACACATGTGGCTGCCAAGGCTGGTTTTAAGCCAATAGAGGAGACATCCCAGGCTCTTTTGAGCAATACGTCTCCCCTCTTATCCATGGGATCTTTTAGAGCTCCTAGATCGTCAAAGGCTAAGTCCGTATTTTTGGAAACTTTGGCCAGTGGTGCGTCTAGTTTTGGAATTTTATTCCATGGCCGGGAAGGGTCAGCTTCAAAAGGGAACCTTCTCTTAAGGCTTCCTGAGAAAAAAGGCCTTCTTTCTGGACGTTCCCATTCCAGCAAAATCAAATCTATGAGAGATTTGTGTACAGGGAAAACCTTGGCTTTCTGTGCATTAGACCCCAAGTACATCTGGTCATGCTTAGAAAGTATGACATTGCTCCTCACGGATTTCTAGCGTGTCAGACTGCTTTTAGCAGATCTCCCACGTCCTCCAAAGTCGGCTTATATCTAGATCCCCTGGAGGATTCTTCTTCGTCCTCAGACCCTGAAGCAGATTCTGCCTGGGATGAGGTTGGGCCTGAATGTGTCCACCCACTCTCCGCCCTTTCCCCTCTTTCTTCCTCCTGTGGAAGCCCTTCAGATAAAGAAGGGGTACTAGAAGCCCTAGGCAAGGGGGAGGGGACCTGAAGTCTATCCATCATTCCTCTTAATGAAGAAAAGGTGGACGCCAGTTCTTCCCACACGGCACATTTCTTCCTGGGAGTCTGCACAGGCGGCACTTTAACCTGAAATAACAGACCGGGAAGTTTAATTAGAATATGCCTTTTCTCCTAACACCTCTGTGCTGGAAAGGAATATTGTGTGCCTACCCTCCACCACAGGTTCCCCACCTTAAGGAGTGTAAGTGCCAGCCTCCCAGAGTAAGAGAAGCCCTCCCTCACCCTCTTACCTGAGAGGCACCGGAGCCTGCAGCGCACGGATCCACGGCCTGACTTGCCTCTTCCATGCCGCAAAGGGTATACACACGGCCTGGCCGATAACACCCTGCTCCGGGCCTGTACTGCGTTGCCGCGCCGTTTTTGAATGGAGACCGGAACGAGTCCCCGCGGCGTCGACCGATGACGCGCATCCGGCGGAAGTTCGTGTCACTTCCGCCCTGTGGAGCGCATACCCCGCCCCTCCGCTATCCGGAAGCCCGGAATTTGCGCCTCGCTCGATCCAGCGTGGAGAGCCTGTCTGGCTGGCTCAGCGTCCCCCGCCGCCGCCACACGCGCTGTTGTAAGCCACCAAAAGGTAAGGGGCAGGGTTGGCGCCATCGATGGTCCGGCTCTCTCTGAGCCTGGGACAGCAAGCAGTCCGGCAGCCGTGCTCTACCCATAACCAGGTCAGAGGGGTGCCCAGGCTGAGGAGGGTCATCCAAGTGCTTAAAAACCCAGGACAGCTCCTGAGACCTAGCTCCCATGTTCCTATGTGCGTGCTCCTCCCGTCCGGTAGGAAACACAATAACTGAAGAGGGAGGCCTGGAGGACTGCCCTTAAAGAAGTGGGGGGGTGTGTTTCCTGTCCCGGAGGGAGGAGCCCAAGGTCTCAGAGGCTGTCCTGGAAGACTAGGGGAGAAAGGTACATTTTTCCAGGAAATTCTCCTCAAGAGGGTAACGCACCACAAAATCTTTAGTGACTAAACCTTCTGTGGTTTGTTTCACTCCTTGTATAAAAGCTTGTCTAAATAAGACACACAAGGAAACCTTAGTGTGGGTCGGCTTATGTAACCCAAAAGGGACCGACGCCTCTGTTGCTTCTGCAGACTCCTTTATCTTTAGAGTATCTCGCACTGCGGTGCCAAGATCACCTACCAGAGCCCTTTCGCGTGCTGACCCGTATCCGAGTCATCCTCACTGTCCGGCCGGTCTCGGTCCACATCCTCAGATACATCAGTGCCAGGGTCATGAGCCATAGCTGGACCAGGCTCCGTATCAGAGTTATCGCCAGAAGATGGCGGGGGGATATGTCGCTTTTTATCCCATGTTCCCAGGTGCCGCTTCCACCTTGGCAACAAAAGCATCTAGGCTTACCGACATGGCGTCCGAAAAATCAGGTTCAGGGGCATCAATTGCTAGCTCAGGTGTTTCAGGGCAAAATACATCTGCTTCTGACTCCATGCTGACCCACGCGCCTGACAGCCACAGGGACTCCAAAGCAAGGTACAACAGCTCACCCTCCTAGCTGCCACATAGAGGGGCTCCCCCCTAGAGGACTCACCACCCTGGACGGTACCGCACAGCTGCCGTCCGCTTTTTACTTGAGCTGCTCTCCTTGCAGCTGCATGTGTCAGTCTGACCCTCCGCAGCGTTGCTCTGCAATTTCACGTCATTTTAATACACCTCTAGAGGCCAAAAGCCCCCGCAAAAGGGCCGCCAATCGTCCATACTGCAAAACGGTGTGGACCGCAAAAAAATGGCCGCAGACAGCATGGCGGGAGAGACACACAGGTAAGCAATGATTGAATTAAAGGGGGATCTTCTGCGCTAGCCAAATGAATACTAAAAGATGCACAACAAGGATAATGTGTAATCTAATGGGAATGCTGCTCAAATCTATAAGTGTACAAAACACAAATATTGGAGTGAGAAAAAGAAAAATGATGAGCGCAAACCACAACACATTAACGTGTAATCGATGGTAAAATGAAATGTTTATACTGCTGTATAAACGCAGTGAGTATACAAATAAAGTGGGGTAAATATTGTGATGGACAATATAAACCGACAATGGCTAATATAGCTGAATAATAGTGATGATAGCAGTTACCAAAAGTGCTATAAACAATCAAGGTGACAATTAATACAAACAGAACTAAATAATCCAAACCGCGCGATAAAGTCCAATAAATGTGCTAATAAATGAGTGCTGCAAATGATTTCAAGAACTTTCATGCTTCAAAAGAAAGGTCTTGTTAGTCAGTGGGCTCAAAGAGCGCTTACCTCCAACATAAGGTCTTTAGGCATATAGTGACTGCAGACAAGCTGACTGGGTGAGTGGTGTTTTAAAACCATCTTTCCAGTGAGCCTGGTGGCATTACTGGACTCTGGCAAAATGGAGGCTCGTAGTGGGATGGAATGGGTTAGCCAGAGGAGAAAGACAAACAGAAGGCTTCCATCGTGAAAGTTAAAGCAGACAAATTCATTAAAGTTTAAGTAATGCTTACAAGCATGCAGCAACCAAACGTGGATATAAACTGACAACAGCTCTGTCACTTCCGGTCACGTGCTCCTAAGGAAGTGACGTGGAGCCAGCCCGTCCGGAGCCGTTTTCAGTTTATATCCGCGTTTGGTTGCTGCATGCTTGTAAGCATTATTTTAACTTTAATAAATTTGTCTGTTTTAACTTATTTCACGATGGGAGCCTTCTGTTTGTCTTTCTCCTCTGGCTAACCCATTCCATCCCACTATGAGCCAGCATTTTGCCGGAGTCCAGTACTGCCACCAGGATCACTGAAAAGATACAGTTTTAAAACACCACTCACCCAGTCAGCTTGTCTGCAGTCACTATATGCCTAAAGACCTTATGTTGGAGGTAAGCGCTCTTTGAGCCCACTGACTAACCTTTCTTTTGAAGGACGAAAGTTCTTGAAATCATTTGCAGCACTCATTTGTTAGCACATTTATTGGACTTTATCGCACTGTTTGGATTTTTTCGTTTTTTGCATTCATTGTCACCTTGTTTATAGTACTTTATTTGTACACTCACTGTGTTTATACAGCAGTATATACATTTCATTTTACCATCATCATTTACACATTAATGTGTTGGTCTGCGCTCATCATTTTTCTTTTTTTCTCACAGGTAAGCAAACTGACACTCTTAATTTCAGCATACTTGCACCCCCTAAGCGTATGTACAGCGCAGTTCCCGCCCTAGATGGAGACCCCCTAGGTGAACCCCTGTCAGCCAGCCTAGCTCAGAGAGCCCAGGGAAGAGGGGAGGTAAGTAAGACGCCCTGCTCGACCTCCCTGGCAATGTTTAGCCATGTCCTCCTGCCAAAGCAGGGGATTACTACTTACCCTTTCTGCGTGGATTATGCTGGAAGCATCCCAGACAGACCATCTTCCACGCAGTTACGGAGGTGACTGTTGGCCCGGCACGCTGTGACTCTGCCCTATATACTGTGTCCTGGAGCGTGTAGCTCACGGGCCACCTGTACAGTGACGGGCATGTGGTAGACGATGTCGTTGACGACCCAGCGCGTAGCTGCAGACGCTCCATGGCCGAGACTGGGGAGACTACAAGGATCTGGTATCCAGGCTGTCACCCAGTTGGCAGTTGATCGCAGATCACAGGAACATGAAATAAATAAACCTCCAGGCCTATGGGCCCGAAGGGAGCCTTGTCCTTTGCTAGGCAGAAAAAAACTGAGCTACGAGAGGCAGAGGGGTTATACCCAGAGGGACCGCCCCCTGGGCGGTACTGTATGGAGTGTGATGTGTAACACTTTTTGCAAGTTACTGTCTAGTCACTCCTGAATGAAGGCCAATACCCACTTTGTCAAGATTACTGCTGTGTTCACCGCTGTGAACGAAAGAAATAAACTCTGCAATGAAAAATATCAAGCAGTTGAAAAATTTAACATTACCGCACCTGGCTCTGCAAGGCACAAAGAAAAAACTCTGAGCACAGGCACAGTACTATTCTGGAGGTTACTAGAGCACAGTGTAATGTGAAGGTCATCAGGGCACAGAACATTTTTTGTGTGCCCTGTTGACAGCAGAGCACTGTTATCATGTATGTATAATTTTTTCTGCATAGAAATCACACAGTGTAACATAGTACTTACAAGAGTGGTTGCTGTTCCGTCAACTGTGTGCTCTTCTGCTTTGGAAGTACCGCTTCCTGTAGGTAGGTTTCAATCCAGTTCTAAAACTGCAGTACTGTCCCCTGATTTGTAGCACAATCAGCCCTGCAGAAAGTGGTAAATTGGTCATGTTAGTAAAAGAACAGAGGGCAGGGCACAGGGGGTCAGTACAGTGCAGAAGAGGTTGACATCAGTTCTTACAAGAGTGGTTGCTGTTCCGTCAACTGTGATCTTCTGCTTTGGAAGAACCGCTTCCTGTAGGTAGGTTTTGTAACGGACCTATGAACTATTCTGCCTACAGAGGACTGCATGACTTGTTACTGAGCTCAAAGGGTTAATTGTAGAGTGACTTTTTCACTGCTAAATGCTAATTGACGCTCTGTTGTGTATTACCAGTTAACAGCCTCCTGCCAGGTGTATGCCAACGTGATGATCTGTGAGTGTGTATTGTTCTAAAGGTTAATTGAATTATATTGAGAAAGGAATGTGCCCGGCCAGGTCATGTTAAGTGGATCTCGGTGCCGGAACGTCTAGAGACTGATTGATTCAAGGAGATGTCATTATTTCAAAGTATCTGTGTGAAGGGGGGGGCGGAGATTGTCATTGTTCCTGTAACAGTTGTAAGCACATATAAGCTAAGGAAAAACAGAGTTAGTCTTACCGGAAACTCTGTTTCCAGGAGTCTTCCAGGACAGCCCTTGGGAGATGGAGCTCCTCCCCGGACAGGAAACACATCACCCCCAGCTCTTTAAAAGGCGGTCCCCTCAGGCATCTGTTCAGTTTTAATCCCAGAACCGAAGGACGGAGCTGAAATACAGTTAATAACATATATACCATTTACATTATTCATGCATATATATATATATATATATATATATATATATATATATATATATATATATATATATATCTACCTCAAAGCATAGGGTGGGAACGTGCTGTCCTGGAAGACTCCTGGAAACAGTTTCCGGTAAGACTAACTCTGTTTTTCCCAAGGCGTCTTCCAGGACAGCCCTTGAGAGGATGAGCAAGCACTCACCAGATTAGGGTGGGACTACTGCTTGGAGGACTTTTCTCCCAAAGGCCTGATCTTGATTACTCAAGACATCCAAACGATAGTGTCGAATGAATGTTGACATGCTTGACCACGTGGCGGCCTTACATATCTGCTCTGGGGTAGCGCCGGCTCTTTCTGCCCAGGACGTGGCTAACGCCCTTGTAGAATGTGCCTTCAAGCCTTGCGGAGGGTCCAGGTGCAGAGTTTTGTACCCTTCCATAATGGCCATTTTGATCCACCTGGATATTGTCCCTTTTGAGGCTTGTTTTCCTTTTCGATTTCCGGAAAAAAGAACAAACAGGGCCTCTGATGTTCTAAACTCCTTAGTTGCATCTAGATAGGCAAGAAGGCATCTTCGGACGTCCAGCCGATGCAGCTGTTCTTCTTTGCTGTTTGCAGGTTTATTGCAAAAAGAGGGTAAAATAATGTCCTGACTCTTGTGGAAAGAGGAAGCGACCTTTGGAACAAAAGATTGGTCTGTTCTCAGAATGACCCGATCCTCCAATACCTGCATGTAAGGTTCTCTGATTGACAGAGCCTGGAGTTCGCTGACTCTGCGAGCTGTAGTCATCGCAATTAAGAAGACTGTCTTTAAAGTAATTAACCTTAGAGAAGCCTCTGATATCGGCTCAAAGGGCTCTCTAATAACTGCTTTCAACATAATGGAAAGATCCCATGTCGGTACTTTTCGGCATGGGGCCGGCCGTTGTTTAGCAACCGCCTTACAAAATCTGTTAATAAGTGGATCTTGCTGTAATGAGCGTTGAACGTAAACTGATAGGGCCGCAATTTGAACTTTAATTGTACTTAAAGCCAATTTCTTGTCGATGCCCTCTTGTAAGAATTCTAGAATTGTTGGAGAATCGTATTCTCTCTTCCTATTCTCTTTCAGCCAGAGATTAAACTTTTTCCAGTGTTTCTGATAAATTGCTCTGGTATTTGGCTTGCGACTCTGCAACAGAGTTTTGATCACCCTGTCTGATAGACCCTTGGACTTCAGGATGTCTATTTCAGATACCAAGCCGCCAGATTCAAAAAGGCTGGGTTGGGGTGCTGGACCGGACCTTGAGACAGCAGATCCAGACTGCACGGCAACATCCAGGGTGGCCGATCTACTAAGGATAGAAGTGAAAACCACGCCCTTTTCGGCCAAAAGGGGGCTATTAAAATGAGGGAAGTCTTCTCCGTCTTGAATTTGGAGAGGACTCTCGGCAAAAGATGAAGTGAAGGGAAAGCATAGGTCAGGGTGAATGTCCAACTGTTCTGTAAGGCATCGACTGCTAGTGGTTGATCCCTTGGATTCAGAGAGAAATTTTTTTGTAGTTTGGCATTTTTCCTGTTTGCGAAAAGGTCGATTTCCGGAAGACCCCACTTGGTAACTATGTCTGCAAACACTGTCGGATCTAGAGACCACTCCTCTTGAGAGATCGACTGTCTGCTCAAAAAATCTGCTAGACCGTTCTGCGTACCCTTGAGATGGACGGCTGATAGAGACTCCAGATTCCCTTCTGCCCAAACAAACATTTCTTTGGCTATATTCATCAGGCTGGGGTTCCTGGTTCCCCCCTGCTTGTTCAGATACGCCACAGACGTGACGTTGTCCGACCTGATCTGCAGATGCTGATGTTTTAGTTGGTCTTGAAATGCTGCCATGCCTTTTGCTACAGCTTTTAACTCTCTGTAATTTGACGAGCGCTTCTTTTCTAGGCGACTCCAAAGGCCTTGCGCCCATTGATCCCCTAGATGGGCTCCCCAGCCTTGGTTGCTGGCATCCGTTGTCAGTATGAGCATACTCGAGGGGTTCCACAACAGACCTCCTTTCAGATTGTTTTGGTTTCTCCACCACCAAAGTGCTTGTTTTGTTTTTTCTGAAAGAAACACTTGGTCCTCCAAGTCCTTTCCTAAAAGATTCTGTAAAAGGAATGACTGGAGCGGTCTTTGGTGAAACCTGGCCCATTTCACTGCTGGGATGGAGGCTGTCATGAGACCTAAAACCGACATTATCTCCCTTACTGTTACAGGGAGATTTGTCTGTATTTGCGCTACTCGTTGACTTATGTGATCGATTTTTTCTTGAGGAAGAAAGGTCTTCTGTTCTGTTGAATTTATTATGTAGCCCAAAAACAGGATCTCCTGAGAGGGAATGAGGTTTGATTTCTCCTGGTTGATGATCCAACCTAACTGAGTCAACCACTGCTGGGCGACCACTAGGTCGGTGCTAAGAACAGTAAGTCGTCTAAGTATGGGACGACTGTTATGCCCTGGAGTCTTAGGGGGGCCAGTGTCTCCGCAAGAATCTTGGTAAAGAAGCAAGGGCTGTCCTGGAAGACGCCTTGGGAAAATGTCCCATTAAAACAGTCTTGTTTGACCCCTCAACACGCAGCCTCGTCTCGTTCTTGAAAGGGGGACTCACTCTCTGGACCTCGTGGATGGGGATACCGGCTGTACTTGCATATCGCAGCTTGCCAGGGAAAAGGACGTCTCCAACGGCTGATACCCTCTCACTACCAGAGGGTAGCCGTTACATTGGTTGGCAGCAGCGGGATGGTCCTTTTATCCAAAGAGCAAGTGCTGAATGGAGTCGCAGTACGCCAGGCTGAAAAGATCCACACTAAAAGATTTATTGGAGAGTCGTGGTAGGAGCGCCAGCAACAGACCACGGAGGGAGCTGATAGCTGACCTACTGGAGCTGGACGAAATGGATGGATCCATGGAAGGAACGGAGCCCCTTGCACCTGTCAGCGAAGAAGATGTAATTACTGGGATTGTACAGCGGAGATTATCCTTGTATCCAGAAAGTCCGTGGAACTAATAAACCAGCTGTTCCGGGAAGCACGGGAAGAGATACAAACTAAGAGGGGACAAGAACTGGAACTGGTAAGAGCTAGACAGCCCATTACACATGCAGTTCCTACTCCCCCACCCGCGGCTACAGGAAAGAAAATACCGTTCACTGCATTTAAAGCTTTTGTAGAAAGTGAGGAGGAAATCTATGGATATTTGGCGGACTTTGAGAGGCAGTGCTCACTACACCAGGTACCACCAGACCAATGGGTCACTATTTTGTCGGGGAAATTGTCGGGCAAAGCCAATGAAGCCTTTCGGGCTCTTGCTCCGGAGGATATTTTACAATACCAGCAAGTTAAAAAGGCGCTGCTAACCCGATACGCTGTAACTCCAGAAGCCTACCGCCGTCGCTTCCGGGAGTCCAAGAAGAAGGCTGTGGACTCACATGGAATGGGCCAACCGGTTACAAAGGGTGGCATCCCTTTGGGTCCAAGGGTGCAAGGCCAACACCGGGGAGGAAGTAATGCAGCTGTTCCTAATGGAACATTTCTTTCAAGACCTGGCCGCAGACATACAAGACTGGGTACGAGATCGCCGTCCCGCTAACTTAAACGCGGCGGCTCGGCTAGCAGATGAGTATGCGGAGACAAGGAAAGTAATCCAGGGTACTACACGGCTGGCTCAGAAGGTAGAACTGCGTACTCCAACCGTCACCCAACGCCCAGAGTTTCGGGCTCCAGTCCCACCAGGACCACCACGCCCTCAGGGGCCTAACAACTACCCCCGGGATTCTTCTAGGGTGACGTGCCATCACTGCGACACAGGACATATTGCTCGTTATTGCCCTCTGAGAGCTACAACTACCAACTGGAGACGCACAACACCCAGCACAGAGGGCACTCCATCACGTCCCTCTGCGGCTCACTGCCTGGAGACCGAGGGGGGCCCAGAGGAATGTCTGGGAATTTTGTATGAGGCAGACCCAATACAAGCTGCCTCTCCAGATAACCGTCAGCATCACCGTCAGGAGGTACGGGTGAATGGACAAGTAGCACAAGGCTTAAGAGATTCCGGGACTACTATCACTCTGATTCAAAAACATCTGGTAAAGCCAGAGAACGTGTCCACTCGCACAGTTGCCGTCCGGGTCGCAGGGGGTGCTGTATTTCGAGTGCCCACCGCCCGGGTGCACTTAGACTGGGGAGCCGGGTCAGGAAAGACCACAGTTGGTATCATGGACAACCTACCTGCCGAGGTTGTGCTGGGCAACGACATTGGCCCTCTGACTTCGGCTTGTTTACCTACACCTGCTGCTGCTTGTCCCGTGACCACTCGCGTTGCTGGAATCAACTCGCTTGCTGCTGAGACCCGGGTAAGACTACCGTCCCCGACATGTACTGTAGATCCGGCACAATATCACAGTCTGAAATGGGAATGTGACAAGTTGGCCAGCGAGAAATCAGAGATGCAACGACACCATCATGTATGAGATGTCCCGTGGCTTGAACATTGAAATACACAAACAGGCGGAAATTGTCAAAAGATTAAATGGGATTTGCATCCAGGTGGTGCCTTATCTGTCCCAAGAGCATCAGCAACAGGTTTTGGGAGCCATTGAGAGAGCAAAGCAAGTGACTGTTCCAGAACTGAATTCTATTATTCACCGTCACCATCAGCTACCGACCTGGTAAGCCAATGGGAATGCCGACGGACTGTCCAGGCAAACGGAACTTTTACCTTAACAGCAGACCGGACATCCCCAAGTTGACCCGAAAAGGATCAATCCGGGTCTGCCGGAGTGTTCCACAAAAGGGGAGTAGTGTAACGGACCTATGAACTATTCTGCCTACAGAGGACTGCATGACTTGTTACTGAGCTCAAAGGGTTAATTGTAGAGTGACTTTCACTGCTAAATGCTAATTGACGCTCTGTTGTGTATTACCAGTTAACAGCCTCCTGCCAGGTGTATGCTAACGTGATGATCTGTGAGTGTGTATTGTTCTAAAGGTTAATTGAATTCTATTGAGAAAGGAATGTGCCCGGCCAGGTCATGTTAAGTGGATCTCGGTGCCGGAACGTCTAGAGACTGATTGATTCAAGGAGATGTCATTATTTCAAAGTATCTGTGTGAAGGGGGGGCGGAGATTGTCATTGTTCCTGTAACGGTTGTAAGCACATATAAGCTAAGGGAAATGTCCCATTAAAACAGTCTTGTTTGACCCTTCAACACACAGCCTCGTCTCGTTCTTGAAAGGGGGACTCTCTCTCTCTGGACCTCGTGGATGGGGATACCGGCTGTACTTGCATATCGCAGCTTGCCAGGGAAAAGGACGTCTCCAACGGCTGATACCCTCTCACTACCAGGGGGTAGCCGTTACAGGTTTCATCCAGTTCTGAAACTGCAGTATTGTCCCCTGATTTGTAGCACAATCAGCCCTGCAGAAAGTGGTAAATTGGTCATGTTATTAAAAGGCAGAGCACTGGTGGTCAGTACAGTGCAGAAGAGGTTGACATAGTACTTACAAGAGTGGTTGCTGTTCCATCAACTGTGTGCTCTTCTGCTTTGGAAGTACACTTCCTGTAGGTAGGTTTTAGTCCCGTTCTGAAACTGCAGTACTGTCCCCTGATTTGTAGCACAATCAGCCCTGCAGAAAGTGGTGAATTGGTCATGTTAGTAAAAAGGCAGAGCACGGGTGGTCAGTACAGTGCAGAAGAGGTTGACATCATAGTTCTTACAAGAGTGGTTGCTGTTCCGTCAACTGTGTGCTCTTCTGCTTTGGAAGAACCACTTCCTGTAGGTAGATTTCAATCCAGTTCTGAAACTGCAGTATTGTCCCCTGATTTGTAGCACAATCAGCCCTGCAGAAAGTGGTAAATTGGTCATGTTAGTAAAAAGGCAGAGCACGGGTGGTCAGTACAGTGCAGAAGAGGTTGACATAGTACTTACAAGAGTGGTTGCTGTTCCATCAACTGTGTGCTCTTCTGCTTTGGAATTACTGCTTCTTGTAGGTAGGTTTGAGTCCAGTTCTGAAACTGCAGTATCGTCCCCTGATTTGTAGCACAATCAGCCCTGCAGAAAGTGGTATATTGTTTTTTTGTTTTTTTTGATCTTTATTAGTTGTCCATTTACACATATAATTACTTAGTACATAACATATCAAAAAGATTAATATAGATATATTGTATAAAATTAAAAAATGTCCCACAATTCCCCCCCCCCCCGGCCTCTCCCTTCTAATTTATCTCCGATTCTCTCTTTGTTATATACTTCTCTCCTCCTCCTCCCTTCATTATTTCTGATTTATTTTGTCCTGTACCACATTATACGGGAGATAGAATACCATACAATACCCTTCAGTACTGCACATGATACCGTTAATTATATTATGCTCCCATCACTTCTGAGTATCCCATTATATGCTTATACCCCGTCAATTCCTTCCACTTTTCTTCGAAATCCTCCCTTTCATCTCCCTTGCTATACCTCAGATATTCCATATTTTAAATTTCATCTACTTTGTTACACCACCCCCTCAATGTGGGACTCTCCTGTTCTTGCCAGTGTATGGGTAATTTGGCTTTTTGCAGCATTCAGGAGCTGTGGGAGTATTGTTTTCAGGTAGTGTTTCGTTGGCATTCGAGACCCATGTAACACACATACCCACGGGTCATCTGGGACTTCAGTATTTATTTCTGATTTTTTGTCTTCTCTCCCCCCAGTATTTTCTAATTTTGGAACATGTCCACCATAGGTAGGCCATAGTTCCAACTTCCTTGCAGCCCCTCCAGCATAGCAGTGATGTTGCCCCTGAGCAATTATGTACCTTGTCCAGGGTAAGGTACCGACGCACGAGGCATTTATAATTCAATTCCATTATATTACAATTTACCGACGTAGCATGCACCCTCTTTATTAATCTCTAAATCATTTACATATGAGCCTAATTCTCCTCCCACGTCTTGATGTATGGCAGGATGCCCCGCTTTTTTGACTCAATTAAAATCTTATATATCTTAGAAATTATCCCCTTCTCAGCCTTTCACTCACATTTGTCCAGGGGTTGTAGATATTCTACTGATCGAATAGGCTGAGGTAGTCTTTTGGAATAAATATTTTAGTTGCGTGTACCGCCATCCATCAATCAAAATCACTTTTTTTATTTTTAGTTCCTGAAAAAGTTAAGTTTATTTTGCTCCATTACGTCTTTTAGTTGTGTTTTCTTGTTTTATCCATTTTCCGAACACTTTTTCTACCCCTGGTAAAACATTTTGTGTCGGTGAGTGGTATAAAGGGCAAGTTATAATCCCAATTTTCCTTCTTGTGTATCTTATCCCATATTTTTAAAGTGTGCCTAGTAATACTATGTGTATATCTGAACTCTTCTCTATACTGTGCCGGAATCCAAATTTCCCCAGTGAAGTGTTGCTTATTTCAATTTCCATATTTACCCACCTTTTTTCCGTGTTCTTTTAAACCCATTCAATTATTTGCAATATTACAATCACATGGTAGTAGTTTCTTACATCAGGTGCCCCTAACCTCCCTTGTGCCTTATCCTTTGTCGATAGTGTCAATTTAATACATGTTTTTTCCCCTCTTTAAATACATTTTTGAAGCATTGACTAATTTTTTTAAAGTATGCTTGTGGTAATGGAATTGGGAGCATCTGCAATACTATTTTAAGTAATATTGCCATTTTAAAAAGATATTTAATCTGCCACGCCAAGATAATTGCCCCGGGGCAAAACTGTTAAGTTCTACCTTAATCTCATTTAGCAATGAAATTAGCTTTATATACAATTTCAGTAGTAGTTGCCAACCTAATTCCAAGGTATTTCAATTCTTTTTTTTTTCAGCTAAATGGGAAATTTTTCTGGAGAGCACTCCTTTGTTTTATGAATGTTTATACTCAATATTTCCAACTTAGCTGAGTTTATCTTAAAATTGGACATCCTGTCAAACTGATAGTTTTTATTAAGTTAGGTAGGGTTATCCTAGGGTTTATTACAAAGAATAGAATATCATCCGCGCAAGCGTGTTTGTGCTCTTCCCCTCTGACTTTTATCCCCTTAATGTCAACATTTTGCCTTATCCCCCTTAACAGGAGTGCTAGCGCGAGGGTGAACGATGACAAAGGGCACCCCTGTTGGGTGCCGTTTTTCATTTCAAATGGTTCTGAGACAGTCCCGTTTACTTTAATTCTCACTGTTGGTCTATTATATAATCATTTTATCCAGCATGTCATTCTGTGCCCCAAATCTATAGCCTCCAGTTTATTCTGCATGAAGCCCCAGTCTATCCTGTCAAAGGCTTCAGTGTCAATTGACAGGAGTAGACCTGGTGCTCCACTTTCTTTAATTTACGCTACATCCAATAGGGATCTTATTCCATTATCCCTTCCTGGGATGAATCCCACTTGGTCCGCATGGACCACTTCCTTAATTTTTTTCATCCTACTGGTGAGCACTTTTGAAAATAACTTTATATCAATTTTGAGGAGAGAGATTGGTCTGTAACTAGAGCATAATGTATTGTCTTTACAGTCTTTAGGGATTATAGTTATTGAAGCTTATATAGCCTCTTTTCCTCATCTCCCACTTCTCTCCAATCCCATTAAAATAGCACAGTTTCAGAATGTGATTTTATAATACAGTATTGTCATACTGTCTGGGCCAGGACTTCTCCCATTTGGCAGTTCTTGTATAATTTGATATTTCTTTTTCGGTTATGGGGGTTTCAAGATTTTTAAGTATCTTCTGGGATTTTATTTAGATCAATCTCCTTCAGATAAGTTTTTATTTTCTTATTTTTGTTTTACCACTTTAGTGTCATTTATGTTAATTGAATAGAGTTTCCCATAGAATTCTTAAAATTTAGCTATCTGTTTTGTATCTTGTTTCCCCGGTACTTGTCTGTATTGTCTTTATGTAATTAGCGTTTTTATTTATTTTTTAATCATTTTGCCAGGTATTTCCTTGCCTTGTTGCCCCATTGATATCTTTCCTTCTTAATTTGACTCAGAGCCACTCGGGTTTCCTGTTCGATTGCCCCACTCATTTCCTCTTAATACCAAGATTCAATAGGATTTCTCTATAGTTTTCTTATGTTGCTGTTCTAGTTCAAATATTTTTAGTTAACTAATTTTTTTCTCATTTTTTTCTGCTCCCTCCCTAATCAAAATATTTTTAATGTAAGCTTTGTGGGTTACCCATACTATCACCTCAGACATTCCTACTGTACTATTCTCCCTAAAGAACTGCTCTAATTCCTTCTTTATTCTCTTTTACTATCTCATTATCTTGTAAGAGTTCTTCATTCAACCTCCAGTTTTTTTTCCTATTTTCTGTCTCTCCCATTTTCAGTTGAAGTGTAATTGGTGCATGATCAGAGAATGTTGTAATTCCGATATTTGTATCTGCCACTGTTTCCAAAAACCAGTGTTCTACCAAAAAGAAATCAATTCTTGAATACGTCCCATGCACAGGGGAGTGGAATGTATAATCTTTTTTTTTTTTCAATGTTGTGTTCTTCACACATCCATTAGTTGATGTTGGTGCATTTTCTTTAATTCCTCTGAGCTATTCCAGTCCCCTGTGCATGTGACGTACTCTCCAACTTTGTATCCAAACTCAAGTTGAAATCCCCTCCCATAATGGCCCCCCTTTATCTTAAATTCCATATGCTCATCTATGATTCCCGCCAAGTATTGGGTAGACTATATACGTTTTGCTGAGTTCCCGACTTTATTCATGTTTCCCCTTATAAATAAATAGCGCCCTTCTGGGTCCACCTTCCTCTCTTCTAGTATGAACCGGGCACCCCTAGCAAACCCTATGGCCACTTTTTTAGCTCGACTAATAGGGGAATCCGCATAATACCAAAGGGGAACTCATTTGAAACAATTTTACAGTTTGTGCCCAAAGACAAATGAGTCTCCTGTAAAAAAAAAAAAAATTACATCAGCTTTTAAAGATGTCAATTCCCGCATTATACTTGCATTTTTAATGGGGGTATTTATTCCACGGACATTATATGAAATTATATTTATTTTGGGCATCTGTTATTTATAAGGTAGCTTACTAAGGGAGAAGTTTTATTTCTATCATATTTTCATAGAGGTCGCCCCACCCCCCCCGCCAACCCCCCTTTAAGCCCACACCCCCCCAATCCCCCGCCTCCCAACCCACCCAACATGGGGGCTTGTGGTCTCCCTGTGGCCCTCCTCCTGGCTTTACGGTTCTGCCCCCTGCAGGTGTGACTCTTGAATATAGGCCTCACTCCTGGAGCAATTGTCCTCCCATATTGGGAGGTCTACAGTGCCCGCTCCATTCTCACCTTTCCTGGTTTTCGCTGGTCGTTCCGTCAACTGTGCACTCTTCTGCTTTGGAAGTACTGCTTCCTGCAGGTAGGTTTCAGTCCAGTTTTTAAGATGCAGTGTCGTCCCCTGATTTGTAGCACAATCAGCCCTGCAGAAAGTGGTAATTTGGTCACGTTAGTATAAGGGCAGAGCACAGGCGGTCAAAACCGTGCAGAAGAGGTCGATATAGTTCTTACAAGAGTGGTTGCTGTTCCATCAACTGTGTGCTTTACTGATTTGGAAGTACTGCTTCCTGTAGGTAGGTTTCAATCCAGTTCTGAAACTGCAGTATCGTCACCCGATTTGTAGCATAATCAGCCCTGCAGAAAGTGGTAAATTGGTCATGTTAGTATAAGGACAGAGGGAAAAGCGCAGGCAATCACCATCATGCAGGAGTAGTCTTTACCAAAGAGGACAGCAGTACTTACAAGAGTTCTTGCTGTTCTGTCCACCATGTGCACTCCTGCTTTGGAACTACTTTTTGTTGGTTGGCTTCAACAAAAACTTCAAACCGAAGGGCCTGCAAATTTAAGTCCTGAAGCTACAGTTTCATCCCCGGCTTTGTAATACAATCTGCTTAACAGAAAGTGGTAGATTTTCCTAAAAAGGACAGAAGGCAATGCATCAGAGAACAGCCGGGAGATCACCAGGGCACATTACAAGGAGTCGCTTTCATCCACATGCAGAGCCGAAAAGCCTTATACACTTCCATGATCCCACATGGGAGCGTAGAGCTGGAGCACGTGGCTGGATCAGGAGATTACATCCTGTCAGTGCTGAGTGCAGAAAGGGGGATCAGAGAGCAGGGGCACGTGGCTGGAGGAGACCGATTGTAAAAAGGAGTTGAGATCATAGCATAGCTCTATGACATGTTCTAAAACCATTATGAACTCACCCCTGCTAAATTCAGTATGATCCAGCTGTGTTCTCCCCTCTGCATCACCACTTCCATACACAAGATGGAGCATGTGACTGAAGCCACAGGTGACATCTCTCTGCTTAACCCCCCTAGTCTGTCCATCACATCAGACCCCCCCTTCACATCAGAAGCCCCCACCAGTGTCAGATCCTCCCCCCCCCCCCCCCATCACATTAAACTCCTTCCTTCACATTAAAATCCCCCCTATATACATGTGAACCCATCAGAGTTGCTTTTTTACACAAATCCCCTTATCACATCAGAGCTTCCACATTACATTCAAGGTCTCCCCATTACATCACACCCCCCCCCCCATCATATTAAAGTCCCCTTTTATACAAAAATGTTCTATCACATCAGAGTCACCCCTATACATCAGAGGCCCCCTTTACATGAGTCTCCCCATTACATCAGAGGCCCCCTATTGTCAGATTTACCCATCACATTAGAGTCCCTCATTCACATCAGAGGCCCCCCATTACATCAAAGTCCCCCCTATACACAGGATCACATCAAAGTCACCCCTATACATCAGAGGCCCTGTTTACATTAGTCTCCCCATCAAAACAGAGCCCCTTTACATTAGAGGGCCCCCATCACATCAAAGTCACCACTATACTTAAGCAGCCTTTTTACACAAGTCCCCTTATTAAATTTAAGCCTCTCCATTGCATCAGAGGCCCCCCATCACATAGAGCTCAATCCTAAACCCCCCAATCATACATACTCCCCCTCTCAGAGCCCTCCAATCACTAATTTCTTTTCACAAAGCCCACCTATTTTTTTATTTCAGCAGCATGGCAGAGGGCTGGAGATAAAGGAGGTCTTAAGGCGCGATAGATCCTGCACCCTTGCTTTAGCCCTCCCAATCCAGCCATGTGCTCTGCGACACACCCAGCAGCCACATACTGTGTCCCCCCGCTGGCTCTGCGCCTCCTGCAGCTCCCATATACCAATGCAGCTATGTGCTCAAGCCAGCTCCATCCATCTACCTCACCCCCCCCACCCCATCTCAAACTCAGCCACATGCCCCTTGTTGAGAAACACGGGAGTCCAGCCACATGCCCCTGCCAGCTCAAACCCCTAACCTCCAGCCATGTGCTCCGATGGCTCTGTCCCTCCTGCACTCTGCATTACCACAGCTATAGCTGCAGCAATGCAGAGTGCAGGAGAAAGAGACAGTAAGTGGTCAGGTTTTAATATCTTTATAAATGTTTTTTTTCAAATATGGTTAGGGAATTCAAAGTTCTTACTTGAGGGTCTAATCTTGTAAAAAAACTTTGCACCTGGCTATATTCTCCATCCTGCCATATCTCCTTGTGTTGATACTAAATCTACCTGAGGCATCAAGACCCCCCCAGTGGTGCATACCTCAGGCACATTGTGTTGCCTTCCGATTCCTATGGGCCTAATGCTCCTTTTTCCTCTCCTGGAGGGAACCATGGGTAACCCCCCGGTGGTGCCAATGGGGATGTTTTTGGGGCCTATTTGCCAAGTTGATTTATCCTATCCCATACTGCCAGTGTGTTCCGAGTTAATGTGGATGTCCATTCTGATAATCCGCCTTTGTTGGTATACATGGTGCCCCCGCCAAGCTCCTCCCCGCCATATTTGTCTCCATTCGGATAACGTTTAAATGAAATTCAGTGGTATACATCCGACGCTAATTATGTAGATTACCCGCAGAACCCCTGGGGACTTCCCACGGAACCCCGGTTGAGAAACACCGTTTTAAGCCCTATACGTCACTAAACCTTAAAATTAACGAAATACAAAACTTGAATATCTATTAGATAATTTCATCACCGAAGGGCTTTCCCTTTTTTGCCAGTGTCTAGGTCAGTGTGTTTACCTTTTTGCCATCGGGGAACCCTTGGCAAAAAGTTTAAGATCTTGGTGAACCACTGAAAAAAAGATTTAGATCTAAAGCTCACGGATCATTGGATCTGATCAGCGAGCTGTAGATACAACAGAAAGAAACAGTATCAAATAGAATAGATATTGTAAAAAGACTTACCTCCAACTGTGTGACTTTCTTTTCTGGGCAATAATTTCTGCCACCAAATGGCTTTCCTTCTGTGTTTTTTTACTAATGGAGACTAACAAAAGCTGCACTTTGCTTGCTTTGAGATTTTAATAGCCTTTTGAAATGGCACCTTTTGATGTCAAATGGCCATGGTTTGTGGTAAAGATTCTTCAGTTTTGCTAGAGCCATTGCTGCATTTGTAAGTTGTTTGCCACAAATAAGGCACAATGGAATGGGACAATGTGGATTACCTGTCCAAGAAAAACCCATAGTTAGGCAACTTTCACTGTAAAGGCAGACTTTTTAGGGGTCAAGCACTGTGCTGCTGGTGCATGCAAAAGACTCAGGTTTTAATTCTAACTCACTAGCTTTATCAGAATTTTCTGTAGTAGAAGATGAAACTGTACTATCCTCTTGTACCTCACAAAACGCTACATTGGATTTTGAGCCATTTTGTTTTTAAAATCAACCACACTATCACCAACTGCAATATATAGCACAAGTCTTTCTGCAATTCAATTACACAAATCTGGTTCTCCGTGCTAAATCTACATACACTGCATCACTGCTCAGTGGGAAATACACTCTGCAATGCAAAATATGAACGCAGTTGAAAAACTCAACATTACTGCATTTGTCTCTGCAAGGCACAAATAAACTTTCTGTAAGCACAGGCACAGTATTCTGGAGGTTACTAGGGCACAGTGCAATGTGGAGGTCCTCAGGGCACACAGAACCTTTTGTGTGCCCTGTTGACAGCAGAGCACTGGTATCATGTATACATTTTTCTGCATAGAAATCACAGTACATCATAGTACTTACAAGAGTAGTTGCTGTTCCGTCAACTGTGTGCTCTTCTGCTATGGAAGTACCGCTTCCTGTAGGTAGGTTTCAGTCCAGTTCTGAAGCTGCAGTGTTGTCCCCTGATTTGTAGCACAATCAGCCCTGCAGAAAGTGATAATTTGGTCATGTTAGTAAAAGGACAGAGGACAGAGCACAGGGGGTCAGTACAGTGCAGAAGAGGTTGACATCATAGTTCTTACAAGAGTGGTTGCTGTTCCATCAATTGTGTGATGTTCTGCTTTGGAAGAACCGCTTCCTGTAGGTAGGTTACAGACCAGTTCTGAAGCTGCAGTGTCGTCCCCTGATTTGTAGCACAATTAGCCCTGCACAAAGTGGTAATTTGGTCATGTTAGTAAAAGGACAGAGGGAAGAGTGCAGGGGATCACCATCATGCAGAAGTAGTATGTCCTTACCAAAGAGGACAGCAGTACTTACAAGAGTTCTTGCTGTTCTGTCCACCATGTGCACTCCTGCTTTGGAACTACTGCTTCCTGTTGGTAGGCTTCAGCCAAAACTTCTTCAAAAGGGCCGCAAATATAAGTCCTAAAGCTGCAGTTTCATCCCCAGCTTTGTAACACAATCTGCCCAACAGAAAGTGATACATTGGTAAATTTTCCTAAGGACAGAAGGCAATGTATCAGTACAGCCGGGAGATCACCAGGGCACAGTACGTGGGGGTCACCAGGGCACAGTACAAGGAGTTGCTTTCATCCACATGCAGAGCAGGAAAGCCTTATACCCTCCTTGATCCCACTGAGGAGCAAAGAGCAGGAGCACGTGGCTGGATCAGGAGAGGACATCCTTTCAGTGCCGAGTACAGAAAGGGGGATCAGAGAGCAGGGGCACATGGCTGGAGGAGACCGATTGTAAAAAGGAGATGAGATCATAGCAAAGCTTTATGACATGTTATAACAACTATTATGAACTCACCCCCTTCTAAATTCAGTCTGATCCAGCCGTATGCTCCCGCTCTCTGTATCACCACTTCCATACACAAGAGGTCACCTGTGGCTTCAGTCACATGCTCCATCTCTGCTTAACCCCCCCAGTCTGTCCATCACATAAGAGCCCCCTTTTTACATCAGGGGCCCCCACCAATGTCAGATCTTCTCTCCCCCCCCCCATCACATTAACCACTTACCCCCCCGGACCATATTGCTGCCCAAAGACCAGAGACCTTTTTGCGATTCGGGACTGCGTCGCTTTAACAGACAATTGCGCGGTCGTGCGACGTGGCTACCAAACAAAATTGGCGTCCTTTTTTTCCCACAAATAGAGCTTTCTTTTGGTGGTATTTGATCACCTCTGCGGTTTTTATTTTTTGCGCTATAAACAAAAATATAGCGACAATTTTGAAAAAAATGAATATTTTTTACTTTTTGCCATAATAAATATATCCAAAAATATATAAAAAAACATTTTTTTTCCTCAGTTTAGGCCGATACGTATTCTTCTATATATTTTTCGTAAAAAAAACCCGCAATAAGCGTTAATTGATTGGTTTGCGCAAAAGTTATAGCGTTTACAAAATAGGGGGTATTTTTATGGCATTTTTATTAATATTTTTTTTTACTAGTAATGGCGGCAATCAGCGATTTTTTTTTCGGTACTGCGACATTATGGCGGACACTTCGGACACTTGACACATTTTTGGGACCATTGGCATTTTTATAGGGATCAGTGCTATAAAAATGCATTGGATTACTATAAAAATGCCACTGGCAGTGAAGGGGTTAACACTAGGGGGTGGGGAAGGGGTTAAGTATGCCTGGGTGTGTTCTTACTGGGGGGGGGTGTGGCCTCACTAGGGGAACACTGATCCTCTGTTCATACATTGTATGAACAGAAGATCAGCATTTCCCCCGCTGACAGGACCGAGAGCTGTGTGTTTACACACACAGCTCCCGGTCGCCGCTCTGTAACGAGCGATCGCGTGTGCCCGGCGGCGATCGCGCCCGCCGGGCACACACACGGGAGTCGGGGGCAAATGGGGGGCGCACGCGCCCCTAGTGGCGGCTCTTGCTACGGGCTCTCGCCCAGCAGAGCCGACCTGCCGCCTTAGAATGACGGCGGCTGGTCGGCAAGCAGTTAAAATATCCCCTATATACATGTGAACCCATCAGAGTTGCTCCTTTACACAAATCACATCAGAGGTCTCCCCATCACATCAACCCCCCCCATCATAGCAAAGTGCCCCCCTTTTATACAGGAGTTTTCTATCACGTCAGAGTCACCCCTATACATCAGAGGCCCTTTTACATGAGTCTTCCCATCACAGCAGAACGTCCCCATCACAGCAGAGGTCCCCCATGTCAGAGGTCTCCCCATTATATAAAAGTCCCCCCTAAATACAAGAAACTTCCATCACATCATAGTCACCCCTATACTTAGGCCTCTTTTACATAAGTCCACCCATTAGAATGAAGCCATTGCATCAGAGGCCCTCCATCACATAGAGCCTAATCCTAAACCCCCCCAGTCATACATACCCCCCCTCTCAATCAGAGCCCTCCAACCACACAGATCCATTTTCACAAAGCCCACCTACCTTTTGATTTCAGCAGCGTGGCCGAGGGGTGGAGATAGAGGTCTTAAAGCGGTTGTAAACCGCATAAACTTTTTTTTTTTTCCCAAACCTGCAATGCAAAAGGCATAATAGGCTAGTATGCACCGCATACTAGCCTATTATGAAATACTTACCTCGGAACGAGGTGTGTACCACTTACCTGGTCCACGCCGAGCAGGATGTCATCTTGCTCCGGCGTGTCTTCTGGGTATCGCCGCTCCAGCGCTGTGATTCGCTGGAGCGGCGATGACGTCACTCCCGCGCGTGCGCGCGGGAGATTTCAAATCGGTAGGGTCCGGCGGATGCCGGTCCTTCAGCCGTGGATTCCCCCCTGCGCATGCGCCGCCCGCATTGCGGGGGGAATATCTCCTAAACCGTGCAGGTTTAGGAGATATTCTCCTTACCTACAGGTAAGCCTTGTTATAGGCTTACCTGTAGGTAAAAGTCCAAATAGTGGGTTTACACCCACTTTAAGGAGAGATGGATCCTGCACCCTGGCTTTAGTCCTCCCAATCCAACCTGAGACACACTGCTCTGGTGGCTCACCTCACAATCCAGCCATGTGCTTTGAGACAAACATCCAGCCACATGCTGTGTCCCTGCTGGCTCTGTGCCCCCTGTAGCTCCCATGTCCCAATGCAGCCATGTGCCTCTGCCAGCTTTGTCCATTTAACTCACTCCCCCATCTCAAACTCAGCCACATGCCCCTGTTGAGAAACACTGCTTAGAAACACTGGAGTCCAGCCACATGCCCCTGCCAGCTCTGTCCCCCCCCCCCCCCCACCATCATTAACCTCCATCCATGTGCTCCGATGGCTCTGTCCCTCCTGCACTCTGCATTGCTATAGCAGTGGTAATGCAGAGTGCAGGGGAAAAAGCCATCGAAGCACAGTGCGGGAGGCAGACAGTCGCTGTAGGAGCTCACCTTCCAATTTAGAGTCAAATATATTTTATTGCGTTTGACAAAATATAATAGTACAGACAACGTTCAAATGTCCGCGACACAAGAAAATACAACGCAAATCCCACTGTCAACCCCTAGCAGGGAACATCATCAACATAAACTCGAAGGCTCCGCCGCCTACAAGGAGCGTACAGTGTCATTCCATACAAAGGGCAGTGAGGGCTCAGATGATTACATAGTACGACACTTGACTTATTCACCTGAAATTTTAAAGAAAAAAAGTCACCTTCCAATTTAGCCACGTGTATCTTCCCTGTCGGCCATGCCATGCTCCTCCTTCAGCTCCGTTCCCGCTCTCTGCACCGCTTCCCTGCTCCGTCCCCTGACCTTATAGGAGCCGGAACTATACAAGTATCAGGTAAGGATAACATTTAAATGAAATTCAGTGATATACATCTGCCACCATTATGTGGACTTCCCGCGGAACCCCGGTTGAGAAACAGTGGTCTAGGTATTCAGCTCTTGGTGGCATTCAACAGCTGTGGGAGCAAGGTTTTCAAATATCGCTTAGTTGGAATTCTAATCCTATGATGCAAACATCCCCAAGGGTCATCTGGAACTTCAATATTAGTTTTTTTCTGTTATTAAATGTCTAATCTTACTTTAATATTTTTTTTATTTTGGGGCCATATGTGTGCCATGGTCCCGATTTCTTTACACCCACGCCAGCAAAGTTTTGATGTTTCCTTTTGGCATTTATGTGCCTTGTCGGGTGTTCTGTACCAGCGCGCCAAACACTTGTAGTTTAACTCTGTCATATTACTATTTACCAATGTGGAAGTAACCTCTTCATGAGTTGCTTATCTCTAATACTGTGCCCCCAGTTCCTTTTCCCACTTCCTGATGTATGGCGGTATGTCCAACCCTTTCGTATCCTTCAGTATTTTATAAATCTTCGAGGTTACTCGCCTCCCACCTTTTTCTCCACATAGTTTCTCCAGAGGCCTTAAATTCTCTGCCGATTAATAGGCTGAGGTAGCGCCTCAAAAAAGTGTTTTAGCTGGGCATACCGCCATTCATCACTAATAATTCTCTTTTATTTTTTAATTCCCGATATGACCTCAGTTTATCCTGCGTCATTACATCTTTCAATTGTGCATTCTCTTCAGTAATCCATTTTTCAAATATTTTGTCAATCCACGGAGTGAAATGTGTCTTAGTGGCATTAGTGGGGAATTGAAATTCCATTTTTTCCTTGTGTACCTTATCCCAAATTGTTATTGCATTCTATGTGATGCTATGTGTGTCCCTGCCAAGTTCTCTATACTGTGCTGGGATCTAAATTATTTTCCCCAATGTGGCTTCACTAATTTTCGTCGAATCTGATAAGTTTACTAAAGTCACGAAAATTGTCGTGCAGCAGAATAAAAAACCGGAAGTGATTTCATGTGTTGTAATGCATTTGTATTGCATTTTCGAACGACAGCTGTATTGATTAAACGAAAATCGTACGATCTGGCATCGTACGAAAAAAAATTCTGTGCATGTCCGATAGATTAAAATCGGATGAACTGTCCTGATCGGCTCTCGGAAGCTCTGTACTAACGATCCGATTATCGTATGATAGTTTCGAAAGCGCCATTTTTCGCACGATTTTCAGATTGTGTGTACGGGGCTTAAGTAGGTGTAGTTGGACACACGCACACACAGGTGAGTGTCCAAACCATCTAAGCTCTTAACAAGCACACACCTAGAGATCAATTAAGCCAGCCTCAAGAAGAGGTGGTTACAATCTTAGCCTAGGAGCAATCAGACACTTGCAGGGCTTAACAAGCAATCATTAGATACAGGTTAGTATATGTAGCTGTTGCATAGAGGTTTGCACCAGGCACCTGTTAGTTAAGGGTTGCAGAATAACATTTTATGCTTCCAATTACTTCCAAAGGGTGGGCTGTAGCCCAAACCACAGGAGGTCCCAATTAACTCTTACACACCACAGGTATAGCAGGTGGAGCTTGTTAAGATTACACATAGCAAGCTACCCACCAAAGAGAATATGTTTACAAGGGTACCCCTTGCTGGGCCTTGCCCCATTTGGGGAAAACTAGGAGGCATGCTTTTAAAAGCCAATAACCCCCAAGGCACCTTTCACACTGGGGCGGTGGATGCGTTGGCGGTAAAGCGCTGCTATTTTTAGCGGCGCTTTACCGTCAATTTTGAAGCGCTAATCGGCCGCTAGCGGAGCAATTTTAACCCCCACTAGTGGCCCAAAAAGGGTTAATACCACCCACAAAGTGCCGCAGCAGCGCTTTGCCAGCGGTAGAGCCACGGTGCCTATTAATTTTAATGGGCAGAAGTGGTGGAGGAGTGGTATATAGCGCCTGCAAGGCACCTCAGTGTGAAAGGGGTCAAAATGAACCCTCTTGGAGCTACATGCCAGATTCATAGCAGCTGGCCTAATATATTCTGATTACCTGGTGTGCATTGCTGACCAGGAAAAATCTGTGCTATTACTCCTGGAATCACCAGGTACCTGCAGACCAATTCACATCCCTTCCAACTAACCCTTTAGGAAAGTGCAAGTTGTTTGCAAGTTGCTGTCCCAACTAGGAAGCAGCAAAGTTAGGCAGTGTGCACTGCACCAGTAGCATGTCCACACACTTCTTCTGGAATCCAAACTTCTTTCAAAGGGAAGGGGGGGGAGGAGAGGCCAGGGCCATTACCCTCTTTAGGGGTGTTGCTCTTACCTGAATTGTGGGTCTACCTCCTGAAGTGCGGGTACAGAGGTGTGGAAAGATTGAAAAGTGGCCAACCTTCCCTTTTAACAGATTTAAAAAATCCTCTCAATCCCGAGGCCTTTTTTTCAGTTTGTTAATACACCAATAACAAAATGGCTGGGCTGCAGTCTAAACACTTTACTGGCACTAGTCCAAGATCTCCTGCGCTCCGCTTGGTGAATCTGCAAGTGAAGAGGGAACAACAGTTACTCTTTCTGCCTCCTGTATTATGGCTGCAGGTCCTCACCACCAGAGGTGAGAGCATAGGGGGTTTACCAGGGATTAATTCTTACTCTGGAGTCACCCCCCATAGTAGGTAAACGGCACTTATCCAGCTCCGGCTAGCCTGCAGCCAACTTTGCTATCTTTCCATCCTTCTCCATGAAGTGGGCTCAGACAGACTTGGCTCCTTGCAGCTGGCTGAGCCCTGGTGGGACAGGTTCAGCCTCCACAGCCATGTGGGTCTGGAGTCTCCTCTGCACTTTAAGCCCACTGCTGGGTCGCTCCCACTGCTAGTGCTCAGATCATTTGGACTCCGGCAAAAAAGGTGCCCGCTGCACCAGGGGAAGACCAGGGAGGAGACCGAGTTGCTGAGCGGCATGCAATAGCGGGGGTTTAAATATGCCCGACCCAGTGGCAGTGCGTTTATAGAGGGCGCAGGAGCGCTGCCTTCTCTGCACCGCTCCATCACCGATAGATTCATGCATTGCATGAATCTATTTGTTGCTGCTCCCACCCCTTATTCAGGTGTCCGGCCCCTTGTCGGGCACCGGGCATCTGAATTACGGCGTTTTTTTTGGAAGTGCTAAATTAAGCCGTTGTCTCTAATAGGCCTCCTGATTAGAGCCGTGGGCTCCAATAGGCTTCCAAATTGGTAAACAGAGGGCGTAATGCTCTGCGTTCGCTGTTTACAGTGTTGTGTTAGGGAAGCAAATAAATTGCTTCCGTAACACTGACTCGGCCTCTCAGCCAATCAGGTTCACCGGGTCTGGTTAGTTGTCACCCGATTGCCTGAAGTGACAGGCGCTGTGATTTGACGCCCATCAGGCGTTCAATCATAGCAGAAGAGGACAGAAAACATCGACGACTAGTCGGCGGGAGCGTGGACGACAGCGCCATGGGCAGGGGGGCACACTGGCGGCAATTGATGGGGCACACTAGCAGCAATTGATGGGGCACACTGGCGGCAATTGATGGCTTTCAGGGCTTCCTCCACTGCTCTGAGCTCCCTGAAGTTGGATGACATCCGAGCTAGTGAACTGTTCAATTGCCCTTGGGCTTTTTTCTTCTCTAGATGGGCTCCCCACCCCCAGGAACTGGTATCTGTGGTGACTTACCGGAGTCCACTGGGCCCATGGTCGACCTAGGTTTTTGGGGATTATCCAATCCAGGGAGGACAGAACCTGCAGGGTTAGCAGTATCTCCTGATCCAAGGACTCCTTTTTGCTCCAAGAGGACAGGAAGAAAAAATGA
Organism: Rana temporaria; assembly: GCF_905171775.1. NCBI lineage: Eukaryota > Metazoa > Chordata > Amphibia > Anura > Ranidae > Rana > Rana temporaria. Next base: position 267,488,043 of record NC_053491.1, on the reverse strand, counting down.
AGCGCCCTTGAGTGGAGTTGTGCCCAGACTATAGCTAGTATACTTGCTGACATCAGGTCTAGAGTTCTCGGAATTTATTTTCTGGAATGTGACAGGGTCTTTATCAGACCCCCTACTGCTGAAGCTAGCTTTGCCACTTTGATTTCTGGCAGAAAGAGCTTCTGCTGCCTGGTGTCTACTATGTAGCCCAGGAAGGTCTTGACCTGTTGTGGCTCGAGGGAGGATTTTTCTGTATTGATTATCCAACCCAGGTTTTCTAGGACTGATACTGCTTTGTTGGTATCCAACGTGACCTGGGAGGCTGACTGCCCAGAGATTAGTAGATCGTCCAGGTAAGGTATTAGTGATAAACCCTGGAGATGTAGAAAGGCTACTGACTCCGCTAAGATTTTTGTAAAAATCCTTGGACTGGCTGTTAGTCCAAATGGTAGGGCTCTGAATTGCCAGTGAAAAATCTCTCAAACTACCACAGCGAACCTCAAGTATGCCCGATGGTGCACGTGAATTGGCACGTGCAGGTAGGCATCTTTGATGTCCAGAGTAGTCATGAAGGCTTCCTTCATGAGGTTCTTGCGTACCGAGTAGATACTTTCCATGGTAAATTTTTTGTATTCCAGGTACTTGTTCAGGTTTCTTAAATTTACTATCAGGCGGTATTTTCCCGATGGCTTGCGAACAAATACGTGGGAATAGAATCTCTGGTATTGTTCTTTTGGTTCTGGTACCACTATCTTCTGTGGTACCAATTCCTGAATATCCTCCAGGAGGGCAGATCTTTTTAGGGCATCCCTTCGAGGATGTGTAAGAGTGATCATAGAGGGGGGGTCTTACTGAGAACTCTAGACGAGAACTTTCTCGTAAGATTAAGCAGATATAAGTACTGTCCAAAATCTTTTCCCACCGATGAACAAATTGGGACAGTCTTGCCCCCACTCTGATCTTGGCGTCACTTAGTTTCTTTGGCGCCAGCTTTGGGAGAGGGGTACAGTAAATCGTTTTTTCTTTCCCCTACCATAACCCCACCATTTGTTGGGTTCCTTTTTGGTTCTGTGGTTTGATTGCCCGGAGGGGCCTCGAAAAGTTTTCCTAAACCTATCTTTTTTGGGTTTAACTAATTTTTTTTACTATTTTCTGATGACCTTGACAGGACGTCATCCAAGCCCTGGCCAAAAAGCAATGACTCTTGAAAGGGAAGGCCACATAGCTTACCCTTAGATGTTCGATCTACTTCCCAGGCCTTAATGCAGACAGCTCTTCTAGCTGAGTTGATTAATGCTGCAGTCTTAACAGAAGCCCTTGCAGATTCAATTGCCGCATCCGCAAGGTAAACAGCTTTTCCTATTACTGTTAGAGAATCAATAACATCCTCCGATTTGGTTCTCTGGGGTAGGTGCTTGGTGAGCTTCTCTATCCAGGAATTTGTATTCCTGGCTACACAGGCTGCTGCTAAGGCTGGACCCATGGCTGCTGTATTAGCCTCCCAAGCTTTTCTAAGGTGGGATTCTGCTCTACGGTCCATCAAATCCTTAATACTGCCTGCATCCTCAGAGGTCAGACAATTTGGTGACTTGTGACAAAGCCGAATCCAGTCTTAGGAGCTAAAAGAAAGTCTCAGTTTGGTTAAAGGGAAATCTCCTTTTCCAAGTTCTTTGTCTGACAATCCTCCTTTTCAGGCTCTCTCCATTCCTGTAGGACTAGATCCTTAAGGGATTGGTGGAGTGGGAACACTCTAGATTGAGACTTGCTCAGCCCCCTATAAAACTTATCTTGTGCTGAGGTTACTTTAGGGGTTTCTGGAATCTCCTCTGTGGCATATATTGCCTGGAGACCTTCCAGATCTTCTACAGCAAAGAGGTGTCTCCTTAGCCTTGTCTCCTTGGGATTGGCTTAAGGGGTCTATATCCAACTCCTTATCGGTGTCCTGATCTGGCCTGGATTTCTAAGTCCCCCCTTCTTCCTCTGCCTGGCCTAGAGGGAGATCTTGTGAGGTTGGGAGGAGAGCACTGGGTCCGCCCGTAAAGAAGCTTTCTTGTGGGGATGTGCCTTCTCTAGGGGCAATTTTCTCTGTCAGGACCCTGGGTTGCTGACTGCCTGGCAGCTTCACAGAAAGCTTTGACAGTTGCCAGCATTTCCGTCTGCATAGATGAAAGGAATCTTCATCATTGTAGCAGCATCCTTCCCTGCTAATTAATACATTTATAGCAGAGTGGGATTTGGGGAGGTTATCCTTACAATTCACACATTTCTTTGAGGAACTATGCCCTGTTGCGGCAGGAGATTATACTGAGGCCTCCTGGGTTCCGCTGGGGGATTCTGTAAGACAAGAGATGCAACATATGCATAACATTACTCTGTCTTCCCCTAAAACTGCAGATTTGTACTGGGGAGGGGAAAGGGCAACGTGAGAAATGAAATCCAGTTCGTGTTCTGGCCGGCCCCAGGATCTCAGACCCCTGGAAGCCAGGACCTCTCACTCCCTTTCCAAGGGGGGTTTGTATTCACCGGGCCCCAACCTGAATCTGCCTGCAGTCGCATTTGCCTTCCCTTCCTCTTGTTCCATGAGGTTGACTGGGTCCTGAGCTGCTGGCACCGCTAGAGGAGCTGGTACAGCAAGCCGACCACTTCTCACCACCTTGCTCTACACGCCGCTCTCCATGCCACGCTCCACGCTGTCTCCCAGCGTTTCCTAGCACTTCCGGGTTGCACTGAGTCAGCGCCGGCCACTTCCTGTGATTAGGCTGTTCAGAACGAGGCTTGGAGACCAGTGCTTTATGTATAGGAAAACCCGGAAGTGCAGAGAGAGGTTAATGGCAGCGATTTTGAAAATACAGCGATGGCACTCACTCCCTGCGACCAGAGTGCTGGTGCACACTTAGGGCGACCTGTGAGAAGGACAAGCCTACAGGTTAGTTCAGCCCTCCCCGGCCCCCCTAAAACCTTTCTCAACAGGGGTATCATTAGACCCGCCTCTGTCTTTTAGGTCTTTAAAGCAAACATGTCGCTGTGTTCGGGAGAAACACAATCAATACTGGGGATTAAGGGAAGGGTGGGGACTTATAACAAGCTGTCAATTGATTGTGTTTCCTGTAGAGATGAGCCCTCATCTCAGGTGTGCCGTCCTGGAAGGTGATAAAAGAAATTGTTTCTCCAAATTTACGCTCTTTTTCACTATCACAAAGCATAAACACCACCAAAAGAAAGCTCTATTTGTTAACAAAATGATAAAAATATGGAGTTACTTACCGGTAACGTCCTTTTCCAGGAGTCTTTCAGGACAGCCACCTTAGAGAGATCCCGGCTCCTCCCCTCTCAGGAAACACTGCCTTCAATCAGAGATTTAAGCCTCATCCTCCCACTGGCCCTTCAGTTTATCACGAGTACCTCCGGCCAACTGGGGAGACACAAGAACACGTCATACAACACAAACATTACAATCTTACCTGACGGTCTTATGTGATGAGTCCTCAGACGTCCAGTACCTGGGTGGGTACCGGTGCTGTCCTGAAAGACTCCTGGAAAAGGACGTTACCGGTAAGTAACTCCATATTTCCCTGGATCGTCTTTCAGGACAGCCACCTTAGAGAGGATAAGCGAGCACCTTACCTTAGGGTGGGACTACTGCTTGCAGAACTTTACGACCAAAGGCTTGGTCCTTTGCTGACAGCAGATCCAATCTGTAGTGCTTGACAAACGTGTTGAAGCTGGACCACGTTGCAGCCTTACAAATTTGCTCAGGAGAAGCACCAGCCCATTCCGCCTGTGAAGCTGCAGCCGCTCTAGTGGAATGTGCCCTGATCCCATCTGGGGGGTCTGACCCTCCTAACTCATAAGCTTGAACAATAGCCGATTTAAGCCATCTGGCTATAGTCCGTCTGGACGCCCTGGATCCTTTCTTAGATCCTGAAAATAATACAAAAAGGGACTCTGACTTTCTAAATTGTCTAGTACATTCTAAGTATTGGAGAATGCACCTCCTAACATCTAAATTATGGAATGAACGTTCCTGTTCCCTCACAGGATTAGAACAAAAAGTGGGTAAGATGATTTCTTGGCTCCTATGAAATCTTGAAGCCACCTTTGGCAAGAAGGCCGGATCAGTTTTGAAAATAACCCTGTCCGGAAAAATTTGAAAATAAGGGGCCCTGATGGAAAGGGCTTCGAGTTCGCTGACTCGTCTTGCCGTGGTAATTGCCACTAAAAACACCGTTTTGAGAGTAATTAGTTTCAAAGAACAAGATTCTAGTGGTTCAAAAGGCTCCTTTGTAAGAGCCTGTAAAACCAAAGAGAGGTTCCAAACTGGAAGGGAAGAGGTTCTAACTGGCCTCTGTCTACTTAGACCCTTGAAGAACCTTGCTATCCAAGGGTCTAACGCTAGTTGTTTTTCTAGAAAGACGCTCAACGCAGAAACTTGTCCTTTCAATGTGCTAAGTGCTAGACCTTTGTCTGCACCTGACTGTAGGAATTCTAGCACTGCCACTGAACTATGAACGTCAAAGGAGCCTTCTGAGCACCATATGTTAAAACGTCTCCACACCTTACAGTAGATGTTTTGAGTTTCTACTTTCCTACAATTTAGGAGAGTCTTAATTAGACGCTCAGAAAAACCCCTGCCCCTCAACAATGACTCCTCAGAAGCCAGGCTGCCAGGTTCCACCTGTCTATGTGAGGGCAGCAGAATGGACCCTGAGAAAGAAGGTCGGTCTGGGCCGGAAGGATCCAAGGAGGTTCTATTGCCAGGTTCCTTAGAATGGAGAACCACGGTCTCCTCGGCCAATAAGGAGCGATCAAGATGAGGATCGTATTCTCCCCTTGCAACTTCCTCAAAACTGCCGGAATCAGGACCGGAGGGGGGAAGGCATAGCACCTTGAAAATGCCCAAGTCTGGGCGAGTGCGTCTATTCCTAGCGCTCCGTCCCATCTGTTTAGGGAGAAGAAAAGACTTGTCTTGGTATTGTGTTTCGAGGCAAAGAGGTCTATGCATGGTGTTCCCCATCTCTGAACAATCATGTTGAATACCTCCTGCTTTAAGATCCAATTGCCTTCCTTCAGAGTTGTTCGGCTGAGGAAATCCGCTGTCTGGTTCTGATCTCCCTTCAAGTGGGTTGCAGACAGGGACAATATATTGAGTTCGGCCCACTTCAGGATAGCTTCTGCCAGAAGCCATAGGGAGCAACTTCTTGTACCCCCCTGCCTGTTGATGTAGGCTACTGTTGGGGAATTGTCCGAACGGATTCTCACATGTTGTCCCTGAAGTTCCCCCTGAAAGGCTCTGAGCGCTAGTTCTACTGCTCTCAGCTCCCTCCAGTTGGAGGATCTTAGAGCGTCCTCTTTCCTCCAGGTCCCCTGGACCCACTTGGGACCCAAGTATGCTCCCCAACCTGAACCGCTGGCATCTGTTGTGACTGTTTTGGTCACTGGCAGGATCCACTCGAGACCTTGGGACAGATTTGCTCCCTTTCTCCACCACCAGAGTGACTTTTTGACCTGATTTGGGATGGAGATTAAGGCATCCAAGGAGGTCTGACTGGTCCCAAACCTTCAGAATAAATAACTGAAGAGGACGAAAGTGCAGTCCCGCCCAATGTACTGCCGGAAGTGTGGATGTTAGTAATCCCAATCCTGACATGGCCTCCCTGACTGAAACCTGACTGTTGCTCTGCAACCGCAACATGGTCTTGTCCACCTTTAGGACCTTTTCGGAGGGAAGAAAGACCCTTTGGATCGTTGAGTCCACCACATAACCCAGGAAGGTGACTCTCTGGGCTGGGACTAAACTGGACTTTTCTAGGTTCAGAAGCCATCCCAATTTCTCCAGGATGTCTCTTGCTACCTGAAGATCCTGAACCAACTGATCCGCTGAGGGTGCAAACAGGAGAAGATCGTCTAGATATGCAACTATCGAAAGGCCTTTGAGTCGCAGAAAGGCCAGAACGTCTACCATCACTTTTGTGAAGATTCGGGGAGAAGACGATAGCCCAAAGGGGAGAGCTTTGAACTGCCAATGCACTACCCGATTCCCAGTCCTTACTGCTAGCCTCAGATATTTTTGATGATCCTCGGCTATGGGAATATGCAGATATGCATCCTTTAGATCGATCGATGCCATGAAGCAGTTTGGCGGGAGTAACGCTCTGACCGAATAGATCGAATCCATTCTGAATCTCCTGTACTTGACGGAGACATTCAGAGGCTTCAGATTCAGGATGAGCCTGAATTTCCCTGATGGCTTGCGGACCACAAAAATGTGGGAGTAAAAGCCTCTGTTTGTCTCCGGACCTGGCACCTGGGCAATCACCTCCTGCTCTTCCAATTCCTGTAGAGAGGATAGAAGAGCGGAGGCTTTTTCCCCGCATATTGGTAGGTTGGTAATCAGAAACCTGAGAGGTGGGGGATTTGAGAACTCCAACCTGTAGCCCCGTCTGATGATCCCCAAAACAAATTGATTTGTGGTGATCACCTCCCACTGTGGGAGAAAGGCCCCCAACCTTCCTCCCACTGTTACCGTGTCACTGGGCCTTTTTGGGCTGTTCAGGAGGGCGAAAAATCGCCGCCCCACGCCCTTTCCCCTTAGGTCCCCAGAACTTCTTTTGTTGACCTGTTTTAGGGGTCTCAGATTTCCTCGGAAACTGAAATTTTCTTTTTGTCTGTTGCCCAAATTTTCTTTTAAGGGGAAAAGCCTTTTTATCAGCCGTCCTATCCAGGACGGCTTCCAGACCAGGCCCAAATAATAAATCTCCGGTAAGCGGTATGCCACAGAGTTTTATCTTAGACGCACTGTCCCCCTGCCATGTCTTAAGCCACAAGGCTCTCCTGGCTGAATTGGTCAGGGCTGAAGATCTGGCGGACATGCGTACTGATTCGGCCGAGGCATCTGCCAGATAGGCCACCCCTTTAAGGAGTGTGGGAAAAGAAGCAAGGATAACATCCTTTTCTGTATTAGCTTCGATATGCGCCTTGATTTGCGTGAGCCAAAACTCCATATTACGGGCCACTACCGTGGCTGCCATGGCGGGTTTGAGATTTGTCTGTGATGATTCCCAGGACTTTTTCAAAAGGGAATCCATCCTCTTATCCATGGGGTCAGAGAGTATCCCCATATCCTCGAAGGCCAGATCTGTATTTCTGGATACTTGAGAAAATGCTGCGTCTAGTTTTGGAGTTTTATTCCAAACTAAACTATCTTCACCTGCAAAGGGAAACCTCCTTTTTAGTGCATTAGAGAAAAAAGGTTTCCTCTCTGGGTCCTGCCATTCTTTTTTAATGGCATTGACCAACACATCATGGACTGGAAAAACTTTATTTTTCTGTTCCTCCAGACCTTTATACATTTGGTCATGTAATGACAAAACTTTCTTTTCCTCCTGGATACCTAGAGTGGTGTGGATGGCATCTAAAAGTTCCTCCACATCCTCTAGAGAAAGTTTGTACCTTGAGGCTTTGGAGGACTCACCGTCCAGCCCCTCTATATCTGATTCCTCCTGGGAATCAGAAATGGCGCTACCCGCTTCTTCCTCAATGTCCTCCGCTAGACCCTCCGGTTTCTCGCCACTACTAGGGAGAAAATCCGTGGGATTAGGTGAAACAACCTGCTGTGCTGGTGGGACACTGCTTTGGGGCTGGGGCAGTTGAAAAGAGGAAAAAAGAGTTTGAAAGGACTGAAAGGTACTAGAAAGCTCCTTAACTGACGCCGCTAGATCTGCCCCCTGTTCTGCTGTCTGTTCTCTTAATACATCCCCAATACAACGCTTACAGAGCGTTTTCAACCAGGTTTCCCCTAGTGTTGATCTGCACACAGGGCACTTCCTTTTAGAGCCATGGGCTGATTTGCTTGAGGCTTTCTGAAAAGAGAAGCAAACAAGAGACAGCAGCACATTAGCTGGGGCCCACCAGCAATAAACACAGGGATCACCAGGAGTGCCCCCCAGGACCAACCACCACCAGGGTCCCAGAAACTCCTATCCCTACCGACCACCAGGAAGGGAAAACACCCGTGGAGCTAATAGGGTATAGGCAGGTGAACACCACCCCAGGGTTCACTTACCTGCGGCTGGCTGGCGCTTTCCTCAGATGGAGCTGTCCTCGAGACCTCTGTCTCCGACATTGCTGCTCAGCGGAACGGTGGTCTGCTGTCTCCTCTGCTGACACCTCAGACTGGAGAGACTGCACCAGCCAGCGTGCGTGGTCCGCTTTCCTAGGCCGCGTCCGGAACCGGAAGACGCGGCCTCGTGTGGCTGTCCCGCCCCCAACCGGAACTGACGTCGCCCATCCTCCGGACCAGCGAGCTCCAAGCTGGCTGCAAAGCAGGGGGGCCTGAGGCAGCCCACAGCGCCACCCTAGGCAGAGAAAACGACGGACCTCCCAGCTTACTCTTTTCCCCAAAGAGACGCTGGGACGCACATGCGGCGCTGCAGGTGACGACACACTAGCCGGCCTGAGCGCCAAATTCAAACAATAAAAAAGTGAACTTTTTAGGCAGAAGAACTCAATCTTCTAAAATTTGCCCAATAAGCCTCAGCTTCCCCAGCCATCGGCTCCTGGTTCCACAGCGGTGTCTCCCCACCGGAGGAAACACCATAACTGAAGGGCCAGTGGGAGGATGAGGCTTAAATCTCTGATTGAAGGCGGTGTTTCCTGAGAGGGGAGGAGCCGGGATCTCTCTAAGGTGGCTGTCCTGAAAGACGATCCAGGGAAATTTCATTTGAGAACAGCAAATTGTCATTCAAAGTGCGAGAGTGCTGAAAGCTAAAAATATGGGAAGGAAGGGGAGTGAAAGTGCCCTGTATTGAGGTGGTTAAGAAAGCCTTTGGCTATTCCAAAGTGTCTTATTAGCAAATGTAAACCCCATCCTTTAACTCAGGGGTTATCAACCTTTAGAAGAGCAAGGGCCACTTAAGCGAGTTGGTAACCGGTTGTGGGCCACAATGAGCAGAGCGGGTGGATGGCATGTCCGTGTCTGCTCTGCATATGCAGAGCGGACACTGACACAGCCCACTATACTTTTTAGCGGATCGTATTGGAGGTAGGACAGGTCAGTTTATGTCTGCCACTACTTAGAGGTGAATGAAGGGTTTAATTGGTCGACTGAGCGTGTGAAATGGGCCCAGGGCTGCTTTCAGACTGACGTACTGTGGTTTGCCGGCAACGTGTGTGCAATGCAGTGTTACCTTTGGCTCACCTGCACTTTGCAATAGACTTCTATTATATTCTGCAGGTTTGGTGCACTTTCAGAAAGCTCACCAAACTCGTAGGTAATAACAGAAGTCTATGGCTCAGTACAGGTAACCCGCAGTTAAACTGCTCTGCACCTGCGGATCAGTTTTAAAGCAGCCCACTGCATTAAAGAGATGCCCATATATACACTATGATTTTAGTAATAAACTGACCATTAAAAACAGTATTATATTCCATCCCAGAGCAGGAGGTCGCGGACCACATCAAAGGGCTCCGCGGGCCACATGTGGCCCCCGGGCCACTGGTTGGGCACCCCTGCTTTAACTACTCAGATTACAAATATTTTATTCCAATCTGATTTTGTTGCCATAGGATATTTCACGCATACAGTCATAACATTCAAAATCTTGACTGTTCAAACCTGCTTAGTGCCCTAGAGAAAAAAAATAAAACAGAAAATCTATTTAAAAAACTCAGAACTCCAATTACATACCACAGTCAGAGGACGTCACTGTGTATTACCATAGAGATTGTTTTACTAAAGGCAAATATACTCTGCACTATAAGTGCACTTGCAACTGCAGTTACTCTAGATAAATTGAGGGGGGGAGATCTAACATGAGGGGGGGGAAGATCTAACATGAGGGGGGAGATCTAACATGAGGGGGGGGAAGATCTAACATAAGGGGGGGAAGATCTAACATAAGGGGGGGAAGATCTAACATAAGGGGGGGAAGATCTAACATAAGGGGGGGAAGATCTAACATAAGGGGGGGAAGATCTAACATAAGGGGGGGAAGATCTAACATAAGGGGGGGAAGATCTAACATAAGGGGGGGAAGATCTAACATAAGGGGGGGAAGATCTAACATAAGGGGGGGGAAGATCTAACATAAGGGGGGGGAGATCTAACATAAGGGGGGGAAGATCTAACATAAGGGGGGAAGATCTAACATAAGGGGGGAAGATCTAACATAAGGGGGGAGATCCAAAATGAGGGGGGAGATCGAAAATGAGGGGGGAGATCGAAAATGAGGGGGGAGATCGAAAATGAGGGGGGATCCAAAATGAGGGGGGGGATCCAAAATGAGGGGGGGATCCAAAATGAGGGGGGAGATCTAAAATGGAGGGGAGGCTCTGCTGATTTCTATTATCCAAGTACAAGTAAAAATGCATTGTTTTTCCCTTGCATGATCTACGACTGCACTTTCTAGTGCACAGTGGATTTGCCTTTGTTAAATCAACCCCAGTGTATCTGGTAAGTAGGAGATCTACGCTAAAATTATGTCTGTACTAGCAGTCACCACTCTCTGCTCAGTGAAAACTGACCTGAGCGATCAGCAGGCATGTGATTGCTCAGTTCTTAATCTTAGAGCCAGTGGTGGGACAGCTGCAACAAATGCTTCATCCATATGAGCACCTCTCAAAGGATTTGTAAAGGATTTTTTTTCTTAATAGCTTCCATTACCTTAACCACTTGAGATCCGCGCTATAGACGAAATACGTCCGCAGCGCGGCTCTCAAGTGCCAAGTGGCCGTTTAAAAACGGCCTTTATGTGCATTACCCGCGCGCGCCACTGGGTGGCGCGCGGCGGGTAAAAACTGTCCCGACGCATCGCCGAAGACCCGATGCGTGTACCTGGCGGCCGCGATGTCCGCCGGGTACACGCGATCGTCGGTGACACGGTAGGTGACAGCAGGAACGTGGAGCTCTGTGTGTAAACACAGAGCTCCACGTGCTGTGAGAGGAGAGGAGACCGATCTGTGTCTCTTGTACATAGGGACACAGCATCGGTCCCCTCCCCCAGTCACCCCCCTCCCCCCACACAGTTATAACACACCCAGGCTACACATTTAACCCCTTCCTCACCCCCTAGTGTTAACCCCTTCACTGCCAGTCACATTTATACAGTAATTAGTGCATTTTTATATCACTGATCGCCGTATAAATGTGAATGGCGCCAAATTTGTGTCAAAAGTGTCCGATACGTCCGCCGCAATATCCCAGTCCCAATAAAAATCGCAGATCGCCGCCATTACTAGTAAAAAAAAAAATAATAAAAAAAATCATAATTCTGTTCCCCATTTTATAGGCGCTATAACTTTTGCGCAAACCAGTCGCTTATTGTGATTTTTTTTTTTTTTTTTACAAAAATACGTCGAAAAATACGTATCGGCCTTAACTGAGAAAAAAAATTGTTTTTTAAAAAAAAATTGGGATATTTATTATAGCAACAAGTAAAAAAAATATATATTTTTTTTAAATTGTTGCTCTTTTTTTGTTTATAGCGCAAAAAATAAAAACCGCAGAGGTGATCAAATACCACCAAAAGAAAGCTCTATTTGTGGGGAAAAAAGGACGCCAATTTTGTTTGGGAGCCACGTCGCACGACCGCGCAATTGTCAGTTAAAGCGACGCAGTGCCGGACGCTGAGATTTCGCCTGGGAACGAAGGGGGTTTATGTGCCCAGTAAGCAAGTGGTTAATGCAGTGCTGTTTTCATGTTCTCATTGTTAGTTTTTGCTCTCAAGTTGCTGTAATTCTTCTCTGATCTCCACACTTCCTGGTTGTCTGTTTTCTGATAACCACAGTACTGGGAGCTTTCTCTCTGTGGTCACTAACTTCGAGGTGTGATTACTGGTTTCTAAAACCCCTCAGCACCAATCGGTTTCGTTTTCCAAACCATCACTGCCCTGTATTGGCTCTGTACAGCAGAGAGGCAGGAAACATGCAAAAACGAAACTACAGGTACATTAGATGATTGATTTATATCTATTTTTAATTGCTTTTAAAAGGAATCAGTTAACTATTATGTCTCTATACCCTGTAACAGTCATTTCGGAATATATAACTCCTTTAACTCTTAAGAGTCGGGCAAATGGTTTGGGCCGAACATTGCCTGTTCAGCGAATGCCCTGCAATGCGTCAGCTGTCAATGTGCTTCCCCGCTGAATAATATTTTTTTTGCTGGCAATGAAAAAGTAAAAAAATGCATGGCTGCCCCCCCAATACATACCAGCCCTCCGCAATGCTAAAATGTAAAAAACAATGTGGGGGCCCCCCAATCCATACTAGGCCCACTCCTCCTGAACCATACCAGACCACATGGCCTCAACATGGGGGGGTGGGTGGTTTGGAGAAGGGGGGCTCTGCACCACCATCTTAAAGCACCTTGTCCCCATGTTGATGGGGAGAAGGGTCTCATCCCCACAACTCTGGGCTGTGGTTGTGAGGATCTGCAGGCAGGGGATTTATCGTAATCTGGAAGCCCCTTTAACAAAGGGGCCCCCAAATCCTAGCCCCTCCTATGTGAATGAGGTTTCATTCACATAGGGGCCCCAAAGCACCCCCCCCCCCCCCATGTTGAGGGCATGTGGCCTGGTATGGTTCAGGAGGGGGGCGCTCATTCGCCCCCCCCCCCTTTTCTGGCCTGCATGCTTGGATAAGGGTCTGTTTAAAAAATTGGTGTGGGGTTCTCCTTTAACCACTTGCCGTCGCCGCACCGTCATTTTACGTCCACAAGGTGGCTCTCCTAGGCGAGACCACGTAAATGGACGTCCTACCTTTTAGCCGCCACTAGGGGCGCGCGCGCGCGCCCCCCGCTCGCCCCCGACTCCCGTGCGTGTGCCCGGCAGGCGCGATCGCCGCCGGGCACACGCGATCGCTCGGTACAGAGCGGGGAACGGGAGCTGTGTGTGTAAACACACAGCTCTCGTTCCTGTCAGCAGGGGAAATGCTGATTTTCTGTTCATACAATGTATGAACAGAAAATCAGTGTTTCCCCTAGTGAGGCCACCCCCCCCCCACAGTAAGAACACACCCAGGCATACTTAACCCCTTCCCCGCCCCCTAGTGTTAACCCCTTCACTGCCAGTGGCATTTTTATAGTAATCTAATGCATTTTTATAGCACTGATCGCTATAAAAATGCCAATGGTCCCAAAAATGTGTCAAAAATGTCCGAAGTGTCCGCCATAATGTCGCAATACCGAAAAAAAAATCGCTGATCGCCGCCATTACTAGTAAAAAAAATATTAATAAAAATGCCATAAAAATACCCCCTATTTTGTAAACGCTATAACTTTGGCGCAAACCAATCAATAAACGCTTATTGCGATTTTTTTTTACGAAAAATATGTAGAAGAATACGTATCGGCCTAAACTGAGGAAAAAAAATGTTTTTTTATATATTTTTGGGGGATATTTATTACAGCAAAAAGTAAAAAATATTCATTTTTTTCAAAATTGTCGCTCTATTTTTGTTTATAGCGCAAAAAATAAAAAACGCAGAGGTGATCAAATACCACCAAAAGAAAGCTCTATTTGTGGGAAAAAAAGGACGCCAATTTTGTTTGGGAGCCACGTCGCACGACCGCGCAATTGTCTGTTAAAGCGACGCAGTCCCGAATCGCAAAAAGTACTCTGGTCTTTGGGCAGCAATATGGTCCGGGGGGTAAGTGGTTAAAGCCATATCCGACCCAAAGGGCCCACACAGTTTTTAAACATTTTTTTCTCGAACAGTAATGGTATTGTATTGTCGGCAATTTAAAAGTCATTTCATTAATTTTTTTCCTTTATAACAAATTGTTGCTGCAGCAGGTTCTATACACGGTACCGATTTACCACATAACAGGCAGACCAAGGCCCCTTTCACACTTGTACGACTTTTCCCACAATTTGGGACTGCAAAGTAGCATGACAAGTAATTTCCCATCATTTCCAATAACAACCATGCATATTAGTATGACTTGTAGTAGTACTAATGCACTACTTTGGTCCGACTTTGATGCAAGTTCAGGTTTATAGACCTCAAGGCAAATTTGCATCAAAATCGCAGCTGCAAAATAACTAAAATTGCAGCAATATTTAGCAACTTTGAAGTCACAGTAGTGTGAAAGGTGCCCAAGGGGACCCCCCAGGCACTATATTTAAGGGAATTTTTATTGTTGCACTTTAAGCATTATTAAATCCCTGGTCCAGTATTTGCATTGATACCCAGTACCCCATAACTTACATATAGGCCTTCAAAATGGAGACCATTTTTCAAGTTCAGGTCCCATTGACTTTAACAAGGTTTGCCATTCAGGCCAGAACTTTTTCTCTGTTCTGAAGGAAACCAATGGGGGGGGGGGGGGGGTAGGTGTTCAGCCCATCTCTACTTTTAACCATGAATAATGACCCTAGAAGCATTTCTCTCCTTCCAGCGTGCATGATATGTATGTGTCACAACCCGCAACCTACCTGTACCAACTGCAGTGGCCCGCACACTTGCAGCATGGAAGTCCATGACACTCTTGTTGGTAGAGTATAGCAAGGCTTCTAGCACATGTCTGATGGCATCCTTCTATCAAGCAGGCAGCATTGAAGTGCTTCCTGTTATAGACAGCAATTACATCACTTCCACCACACCCTCCTGAGGTCACTTCCTGTTTAATCACTATAAAGCTGAGAGCTCCCAGAACAATCTGCTTTCAGTGTGCACTTGATCTTTGCCATGTGAGGTGGTTGCCTAACATTTGTTGCTTGAGCTGCTTCTTTTGACTTTGGTTATTGGACTTTATATTTTCCATCATGTTTGTGGAAGCTGTGCTGAATTTACCACCTGCATATACTTATCCAAGGTGTGTATCCCTGCTACCCAAACACTGACAGTATGTTACAAGTGATGTTTTCATACGCAGGCGCCCCCCAACATGTGAGTTTGTTTGGGAATGGGGCAGGCTCAAATTTATAAGTGTTTGGGTTTAATTTTATTTTTTGACTGTCACATAATAATTTTAGACTTCCTATGTTGTATATGCTCCTCCCCATGTGTCAAACAGCCTGTGTGCGCATGAACACATAGGATAACACGATGGAGAGTTTAATAACTGTAGAAAAAACATCTACTGCCAAAAACAGTTGCTGTAAAGACATTAAATGTCTAGTGTGCATGAGGCCTTAAATTAAAAAAAATATATATATATATTTAATACCTTTTGGGATAATGGTTTTACATAAATACGTAAGTCAATGCCATACGCTCTGTCTCAACCCTCTAACTGCCATTTTTCGCTAAACAGCTTGGTATATTTAGGCTGCATTCACACCTCGGCGTACAAAATCGCGGCGTTTTGTCCTGCGAATTGGGGCGACAAATAGCGGCGTTTTGTACCACGATTTGAATGCAGCCTTCACCCCCTCTATGGAGATGGTTCACATCTCCTATGCCGAAAGCCGCCTGAAAAAAAGGTCCGGGACTTTTTTTCAGGCGGCAGGCAAAAAACGGCAGTAGCTTTGCAAGGAGCCTTTCAATGTTTTTAGTGTTTATGCAATAGCTTTTATCAGTGTAGCGTTTTTTAGCTTTTTCTTTTTTCAATGGATAAAAAAAGTTGTGTGCTTTTTTTTTTTTCTGAGAAACTGCGCATTTAAGGGCAAATTTCGGGTGTTCACAAAAAAGCCAATATACTCCAAAGCTTGTGTGCATGGGCACATAGGCTACCAGAGTTCAGTTTATGGGCGGTTTGTGTTAAATATCAAGGTAACGGCAGCAACCGCTGCTACAACAAGATATCCATCGTTCCTGTGAGCGGTCCTGTTAACGATAACGGTGGATTCGCTGCGAGAACAGTTGGCGGCGTGAGGGGGCGCCCTCCGTCGTTTACCGGAGCCGTCAGCAGCTGCGGAGGCGATCGTGTCCTGCTGGGATACAAGTGAGGGCAAGATGGGCCCCCCACCCGGCTCCATAGCAGGGTGGAGGGGTCGTCAAAACGTCACTTCCGCCCATGCTTCTTAAAGGCATATTTTTCTGTTATTTTTTCAAATGACCAATTTGAAATTTTTTTAATTTTAGTCTAAATATGAGATCTGAGGTTTTTTTGACCCTGGATCTCATATTTAAGAGAACTTGTCATGCCTTTTTCTAATACAAGGGATGTTTACATTCCTTGTAATAGGAATAAAAGTGACACTTCCATTTTTTTTATGTAAAAATTAATAAAATAAATAAAACAAAAAAATTATTTTAAAGCGTCCCGACGAGCTTCCTCTCAGAAGCGAACACATACGTGAGTAGCGCCCGCATATGAAAACTGTGTTCAAACCACACAAGTGAGGTATCACCGCGATCGTTGGAGCGAGAGCAATTCTAGCCCTAGACCTCCTATGTAACTCATACGATGCAACCTATATATTTTTTTGTAGGTCGCCTATGGAGATTTTTAAGGAAGTTTTTTTTTTCCCAAAAAGTGCGCTTGTAAGACTGCTGCGCAAATACGGTGTGATAAAGTATTGCAATGACTGCCATTTTATTCTCTAGGGTGTTAGAAAAATATATATATAATGTTTGGGGGTTCGAAGTAATTTTCTAGCCAAAAAAATCTCCTAATCCTGTAAAGACCAAATCTGAAAAACAGGCAAGGTCCTTAAGTGGTTAAAAAAACACCAATAAACTGCAGTTTATCAGCTTCTGTGTGCATTGAGCCTAAAACAATAGAGCCTATGTAAAAGCAGTTGTAAAGGAAATTATTTTTTCACCTTGATGCAATCTGCTGTCTTCTGGGAAACGCACTGTTCCCAGGAGAGAGCAGGGACCAGTGACTGTGCACCACGCTACTCGCACATACGCAGTAGGGAACCTGGCAGTGAAGCCGCAAGGCTCTGGACAGGTAAGTGTCCCTTTTTTTGATGGTAGCTGCTGACTTTAAAAAATAAAAATAAAATGTTTCTTTTTTTTTTTTATGCCTTGTGTAGCCACCCTGTCCTAAACAGGAGCTTCTATCTACTTTTAGGTTGCCTGGGTGGTAGTAAGCCCAGACTGATTGTGTAGGTTTTCAATTTTCTTTAACTTCGGTTGGGTTGTGATTTATTACTGCTTCCAGTAGGTGTCAATGGTAGACTGTACAAGTTATAAATATTTAGATTTCCATCGGCATACTTGGTAGGAGGTTCAGGCCACTGATGCATTCTGGGGGAGAATATAAATATTTGGGACAGGCTTTGTGCTCGCTCTCTAACCCTGGACTGAGGCGCTGGGGTGGTGCTTCTGGATTGAGCTCTATTGGGCCTCATAGCCTGTGTGGGACCTACCATGTGCTGAATGTTGGAGCTAGGCCTGAAGTGGTACTGGAGCTGTCCTGCTTGGTGCTGGACAAAGCTGTGCCAAGGAGACCCAGGGGAAGATCCTTGCTGGAGAAAGGTGAGGGAGGGGGCTAGTTTCTCAGGGCCTGGTGAATCACTTCGGGGAGGAAACATTAAGCCTTGGAAATGGGAAAAGTCTGTTTACATGCTAATGTACTGCCTACAGTGTCGACCTAAAGTGGTTCTAAAGGCTCAAGCATTTTTACCCTTGTGCATGCTATAAAACCCAGAAAATAAGCCAATGAGGAGAGAGGGCAGCGAGGTGAGCTGTGGCTGTGTGAATGGACATGCATAGCCGTGGCTTGGAAGCAAGTCTGCCTGGGGTGCCCACATTGCAAGCAGCTTGCTCTAGGGGCACTTGGCAAGAGGGAGGGGCTAGGAGTGCCAGTGGGGGACCTGAGCAGGGGAGGATCCAGGCTGGCAAGTATAACATGTTTGTTTAAAAAAAGGATTTATCGCTTTGATTCTGACACTGTGAAGCTGGACATGGATCTGGCTCTCAGAGTGTGAGTGATCTGCTTGGTATCTGGGAACCCTAATCCTTGAATTTGTCTGTTCCAAAATAACTTATTAAAAATGACTAAAGTGACTGGAACCCAATTTTCTTAGTCCACCATTTTAGCTATGGATGCTGGAGTGAAATGCTTGCCTGCTTCTGGAGGTGCCACCATGCCTCTGTGGTATAAGGGTGGGTGATACACTGTCTAAGGCCCCTTTCACACTGCTGTGACTGCATCGATTTTACCGTGACTTTGCGGCAATGATTTTGCAGCGATTTCAGAGAATGCCTGTGTAGACTTCAATTTTATGGACCTCAACTCGCATTAAAGTCAGACTAAAGTAGTACAGGGACTATTTTTAAGTCTGTGCGACTTGAAGTCGCATAGATATGAATGGTACTCATTAGAAATCATGGGGTACAACTTGTCATGTAACTTTGCAGTCCCAAGTTGCAGGACAAGTCGCACAAGTTAAAATACCATGCAGCTTTGAGCCGCCACAGAGTAGCTTCATGGCCACCATGTGAAGAGCTCATTGGGACTACAGAGACTGAATCTACCTTTGGCTGAATGCAGTGACCGATCCAAGTGGTGAGAGCCCTGCTGTGCAGCTTTTCATTTTCAACTCTAGTATCTGTTTCTCTGTGACTGTGGAGGTCTAATTGGTCTGTGTGATATCGGTGATCTTTCATACGCTATCGGTCTTGGTCAGTGTGGTGGTCCTGCTCATCCATTGAGATCCTTTTCCATGCGGTGTCACATGACATTGTGCTTAATCAAAACGGAATGTATAATTTTGAGTTCCAGTGATTTTGAACATGCTTAAATGTTTGGCACGAATATACGGGCCACTGGTTTTGACCCAACGTCTGTGGATGTAGGATTCATTGATATCCCTTGACTTATCAAGATTATTTTGTGCTGTGGACACAATCCTGCAAATATCATTGCATGATTATTTTGATACTTGCACAATCGGCTAATACTAGGCTTTGCATCCGGATAAATAGTATAATAGGTAGCATTATGTGCTACCTCCACCTGGAGGACAGACTGTTTTGCCTGTTGAAGTGCGCTGTATTTTAAAGATAACGTTGTTTACTGCAGTATGGTATTTTATATGGTTGGGTATAGTGAGAAGACCTTTTCTGATTTGGATAGTGTTTCCTTGCATATACCATAACTCGGTGTGTACCCCTTTTTCATCAGTAGTCTAAATATTTTTATACCGCAAAGCTGTTGACCCTCCTCTCGTTTTTGCTTTCCAGGGACAACTTCTCCCACCCACAACCCTTTTGCAAGTGTGAAAGAGGCCTTAGGAGGTATGTTGATGCTTAAGGGGGTTGTAAAGGTACACTTTTTTTTTTTCCCCCCTAAATGGCTTCCTTTACCGTAGTGCAGTCCTCCTTGACTTGCCTCATCCTTCCATTTTGCTTTTAAATGTCCTTATTTCTTAGAAATTCTCACTTCCTGTACTTCTGTCTGTCATGCAAGGCTTTCTCCCTGGTGTGGAGTGTCGTGCTCGCCCCCTCCTTTGGACTACAGGAGTCGGGACGCTCTCTAACACACAGCTCCTTTTTCCATCTGCAACGTAGAGGGCGTCCTGACTCTCCCGTAGTTCAAGGGAGGGGTAAGCATGACACTCCTCACCAGAGAGAAAGCCTTGCATTACTGTGTGGAGTTAGACAGAACAGGAAGTGAGGATTTCTCAGAAAGGACATTAAAAAGCAAAAATCGAAGGATGAGGTAAGTGAAGGAGGACTGCACTAAGGTAAAGTAAGCTAGGAAAAAAATGGTACCTTTACAACCCCTTAAATGTAGCGTTTTAAACAGAACACACATGAACAACAAAGTGGATTATTGGTATTTGAGGTTTATGACATTCCCTAACCCTACAGAAAAACAAAGGTTTTGGGAAAACACTATTACTAGGAAGCCTAATAAATTTGTAATGAAGAGCCCTTTCGCACTGGAGCATTTTACAGCATTTTAGCGTTAAAAATAGCGCTCTTAAAGCGCTCATAAAATGCTCTCAATAGACTCTTTCACACTAGGGCGTTGAGGTCCTGCAAGCAGCATCTTTGGAGCAGCTTTTGGGTGCTAAAAAAATGCTCCAAACGTCCCTCTTCATTGAAATGAATTGAAAGCGCTGTAAAAATGCCTCAATAGCGCCTATAATCCGCGCTGAGCTGTAGAAAAGTCACATGATTTCCCAAAAATGTAAATATGCAAGCAAAAAAGAGCATCTTCAACAGCAGGACTGATATAGCCAATGCTTGAATAACGTTGGAAAAACGCTGTTAAAAAGCCTGCAGCGTTGCATTAATTTTACCACTAGCACCCTAAAAATGCGGTAATAGTGCCAAAGGCTTTTTAGAGCGTTTTTGCAGCGCCTCAGTGTGAAAGGGCTCTTGTATACGTTATCCTTGAAGTAAAAGTAAAGGCAGAATTTTTAGTTTTGATTAAAGTGCAAAGGATATAAAAGGCTTGTCAGTTTGTATTGCTGTCTGTGCACTCATTAACCACTTACTGCTGTAGGCAGGTCTGTACTCTGTACACCGCCCAGGCTATGTTTCCGCCCCATGTAATGTTCGGTGAGCGTGACACTGGTGGTGATCGTCGGCACGTGCGGGATGCAATAAGGCTTCCTCCCAGAAGCAGCCCTTCACCTACGTGTAAATGCCGCGGTTATGTAAGATCCTTTTATATGGTACATCAAAGGTAACAATTCTGATCCAAGTTAAAAAGGTTTCAGCATTCCTTTACTCACCGTTTGGATGTTTCTGGTTAATCCTAATGGACCTAATCATCCATTTTAGATATTTACCCTGTACCTTGATCACCCACTAACCACGCTGTGGACATGGTGATTTGTGGCTTCTTGCGTTCTGGGAGTGTCGGTGCGCCCTTGCATGTGTTGGATTTTTCGCTACCTCAGCTCCCGGGAGGGACACCTCTTGGGACCCAGCCCCCACTCACACCGAAACCTCGTATATTGTAAGTACCCAGAACTGACACTGTGGACATGGTGATTTGTGGCTTCTTGCGTTCTGGGAGTGTCGGTGCGCCCTTGCATGTGTTGGATTTTTCGCTACCTCAGCTCCCGGGAGGGACACCTCTTGGGACCCAGCCCCCACTCACACCGAAACCTGGTATATTGTAAGTACCCGGAACTGACACTGTGTCTGCTGGTTGCACATTATTAAATTCTTATGTTATACTGTTATTTCAGATGTCATTAAATATCCACCCCTGATGAAGTGGTATTCACAGAAACGCGTTGGGCACTAAGGATGTAGCTACTTGCTAATAGGACTTTACTTTATCCAAATTTATGAGTTATATCAATTGTATACACATTTATACCCCGTTGCGATGTATTGTCTAGTCCATACAATTTCATTTGCTATTACCAACTTTTATCATGTTGACTGTTATGTACATATACTATGTAGGTTATGTCATGTGCTCATGCTACTTTTCACATTGTGAGGCATCAGTACTATATACTTGTAATTAATTTATCTTTTCTAACTCATCCCCTACCTGTCAACTGTCTCATCTAAAGTCCCAAATTCCCCCCTCTTACTGTCGGGGATGGAAGCACTTTCCCCAGGTGCTTCATTTAAAGTCCCAACTTGTTTTTTATTAACAACTTAAGGACTGCCTAGCGCCAATATACGTTGGCAGAATGGCGCGGCTGGGCACAAGCACGTACCTGTACGTCGCCTTTAAGAGCCCAGCCGTGGAGCGCGCTGCCGGGAAAGTGCTTGCAATCCGCTCCAAAGCTCCGCTATCAGGTCACAAAAGCTGAAGAACGGAGAGAGGTGTGTTAATATGCCTTCCCTGTTCTGTGTGGCAGTGTCACTGATCGTCTGTTCCCTGATATAGGGAACGACGATCAGTGACATCAAACCTGCAGCCATGCCCCCTACAGTAAGAATCACTCCCTTAGGGCACACAATTCCTAGCGCCCCTAGTGGTTAACCCCTTCACTGCTATTTTCATTTTCAAAGTAATCAGTGCATTTTTATAGCACTTTTCGCTGTGAAAATGACAATGGTCCCAAAAATGTGTCAAGTGTCCGATGTGTCCGCCATAATGTCGCAGTCACGAACAAATGGCTCATCGCCGCCATTACTAGTAAAAAAAATTATAAAAATGCCAAAAAAATATCCCCTATTTTGTAAACGCTTTAACTTTTGTGCAAACCAATCAAACGCTTATTGCGATTTATTTGAAATTTGTATTCAACAATAAGTAGAATGCTTATCGGTCTAAACTGAGGAGAATTTTTTTTACATTTTTGGTGATATTTATTATAGCACAAAATATTGCATTTTTCAAAATTATCGCTATTTTTGTTTATAGCGCAAAAAATATAAACCACAGAGGTGATCAAATACCACCAAAAGAAAGCTGTTTGTAGGGGGGAAAAAGATGCCAATTTTGTTTGGGTGCCACATCGCGTGCAATTGTCAGTTAAATTGACACAGTGCGGAATCGCAAAAAGGGGCAAGGTCCTTAACCTGCATAATGGTCTGGTATCTTAAAAAGGTTGTAAAGGTAAAGATTCCCTAAATGGCTTCCTTTACCTTAGTGCAGTCCTCCTTTACTTGCCTTATCCTTCGATATTGCTTTGAAATGTCCTTATTTCTTATGAGAAATCCTCACTTCCTGTTTTGTCTGTAACTACACACAGTAATGTGAGGCTTTCTCCCTGGTGTGGAGAAAGCCTCTTGAGGGGGCAAGCAGGAGTGTCAGGACACCCACAAACACAGCTCCTTTCTCTATCTGCAAAGTAGAGTGTCAACTCTCCTTCTCGCCCCCTCAAGAGGCTTTTTCCACACCAGGGAGAAAGCCTCGCATTACTGTGTGTAGTTAGACAAGTGAGGATTTCTCAGTAGAAATTAGGATTTCTCAGTGGAAATTAGGATTTCTCAGTGGAAATGAGGATTTCTCAGTGGAAATGAGGATTTCTCAGTGGAAATGAGGATTTCTCAGTGGAAATGAGGATTTCTCAGTGGAAATGAGGATTTCTCAGTGGAAATGAGGATTTCTCAGTGGAAATGAGGATTTCTCAGTGGAAATGAGGATTTCTCAGTGGAAATGAGGATTTCTCAGTGGAAATATTGAAGGATAAGGCAAGTAAAGGAGGACTGCACTAAGGTAAAGGAAGCCATTTAGGGAATCTTTTTACCTTTACAACCCCTTTAACCACTTAAGACCCGGACCAAAATGCAGCTAAAGGACCAGGCAAGGTTTTGCGATTCGGCACTGCGTCGCTTTAACAGACAATTGCGTGGTTGTGCAACGTGACTCCCAAACAAAATTGGCATCCTTTTTTTTTTCTCCCACAAATAGAGCTTTCTTTTGGTGGTATTTGATCACCTTTGCGGTTTTCAGTTTTTGCGCTATAAACAAAGCGACAATTTTGAAAAAAATTAATATTTACTTTTTGATATAATATCCCCCAAAAATATAAACATTTTTTTCCTCAGTTTAGGCCGAAATGTATAAATTTGTGTTAAAATAAAATCGCAATAAGCTTTTATTGATTTGCGCAAAAAGTTATAGCGTTTACAAAATAGGGGGTAGTTTTATGGGTTTTTTTTTTTTTTTTTTTCGGTTCTGCGACATTAAGGCAGACACTTCACTTTTTTGGAACATTGGCATTTTTATAGCGATCAGTGCTATAAAAATGCATTGAATTACTAAAAAAATGCCACTGGCAGGGAACGGCTTGACACTACGGGGCGTCAAAAGGGGTTAAGTATGTTCCATTGGTGTGTTTTAACTGTAGGGGGGGTGGTCTCACTAGGGGAAATTACTGATCTTCTGTTCATACATTGTATGAACAGACGGTCAGGCATTTCTCCTCTGACAGGCCTGGAAGCGCCCCTATTGGCTGCTGGGCGAGGTGACGTTATATTACGTGCTCTTGCCTAGCAGAGCTGACCTGCCGCCGTATAACTGCGGCGGCTGGTCGGCAAGCAGTTAAGCATGCAGTAGCGCACACCAAACGTACAGTATTAAACTTGCAGTAACGCAATAAAATATACTTTGTTAAAACGGTCACTGCTACACTCACACTGACTGAACTATCCCTACATTCACACTAAGGCCCTTTTCACATTGGACCGGGAGCCGCGGTGGTATATCGCCGCTAAATATAGCGGTGCTATACCGCCGGGATTGCCGCAGGAATCGGCCGCTAGCGGTACGGTATTAACCCCACTAGCGGCTGATAAAGGGTTAATACCACCCGCAATGCGCCTCTGCAGAGGCGCATTGCGGGGCGGTATTGCCGTGGTTTCCCATTGTTTTAAATGGGAAGGAGTGGTATACAGGCCGCTCCTCTCACTGCTCCAAAGATGCTGCTGACAGATTTTTTTTTGTCTCCTGCAAACGCATCGCCTCAGTGTGAAAGCCCTCCAGCTTTCACATTGAGGTAGCTGGGCAGGAGTTTTTCAGGCGGTATAGCAGCCCTATTTTTAGCGCTGTACCGCCTGAAAAACTCCTCGGTGTGAAAGGTGTCTAATGTAAAAATGAATGGTTGCACTATACTCACACTGAACTATCCCTAGATGCACACTAAACTTAGTGACCATATTTTTAAAATAAAATCCAGGGACATTTTTTTTTTACTAGTAATGGCGACAATCAGCGACTCTCTGCCTGTTGCCACCCGCCTCGCAGCCTGTCAAGTTTTACTCTCCAGGCCCCCGGCTACTACTGGGTGGGGAGTGGAGGAAGATCACTCTGCAGGGAATGCAAGGAGATAGACAGGTGGCTGGTCGTAACTTCTGCCAAGGCAGAAGAACATGAGTGGAGCTGAATGAGCATGCACCCAAAACTGAAGAAATATTCCCTCCGCTCAGCATATGGTCATCAGAAAGGGGGACTGAAAATTGTGGGGGGGGCACATGTGGAATACACCCCCCTAAGCTAGTAGGAGCGAGGGTGTGTAATTCAGAATTTACTTTTTTTCATTCGCCCTGACTTGACTGTTGTATAATCTATGTCGCGTCAGATTTTTACCCCTTACATACATTACTATACCTTATAAAGTAACTTGGACCAGACCGAGGGTGTGGAGTAAACATGGCCGTAGCAGCCTCCTTTATTTAAAATTATAAAAAGTTTAACATAACTCAAAACCAAATTTCCATAACCCAAGGTGTGATAAATATTGCAGGAAAACTTTATTAAAACTTTTTGTACCATTCCTGCACTGCGGCCTTCTTCTTCCGATTAATAGGCCTCAAGCCGACTTACTGACTCAAAGACAAACTTGACCGCAGTGCCCCATTTCCATTACTTCCAGCTAAGCCTCCGCTTGCTGTAATCCCAAACCTCAGGACCCATACCAACGACAAGTCCTGACCCATGTTTTACTGGTGTTTCCTCCTGCAACACGACCGACACCTTGCCACTGCCACGACACAGGCAAACGTCATAATCTGAATAGACAGGAAACACAAAAGAAAAGACACCCCAAACAAACACCAATTTCATCAAAATTAGGGAAGGGTGGGTGGGAAATTCACTAGGGGCAGTGTTACAGAGGTGGGAGGGCTCTTACTTTTTATACTGCCCTGCCCTCCCCCTCCCCTATTCCCCCTGCCAATCCACTGCCCTCTCTTTTATTCCCAGCTTAACCCCCGTCATGCCAGCCCTCCGCCTATGGCATTCTTTGTTTTTTGGCTCCGGGCTTTTCTGTCTTTGAAATTGCCCCAGCCCATGTGCAAATCCAATCTGGGGACAGACTTGGTCCGGGGACAGAGTCCATACCTTCAACGTTTTGAGATGGTAATGAGGGACACCTATTGGCAAAAGTGTGCAGGCATAGGACACGCCCCTTGCCAAGCCCAATAAAGGAGAATTGTACAATACAAACACGATTGGTTAAGTGCTTTTTTATCACTACTATTCCTTTATATTGGCTTTTGGAATTTACAAATGCTGCAATTTAGAAATCAGATGGAAGGTTTAGTGCTGGAAAACCCTTTTTGATAGATAAAAGTGCATTTTATATACACCTATATAGATAGGACCAAAATGAGGGACGAATGAGAAACGCAGACATTGCTTTAAATCAAACACTTTTTCCCTCGAAATCAGGGACAGTTGGAAACTTTGACAGTGTCCTCAATCCGGGGACTGATCGTGGAAACCCGGGATGTCTGGTCACCCTACACTAAACTGATATTCTACACTGACAATAGATACAGAAACGCACAGTATAGCACACTGTCTAATAGCACTGAACAGAGCTCTGTTCTATTTCTCTCCACGCCAATACCACACTGAAAATGGCTGCCAATGAAAGATTGCTGTTAGTCCTGCCCCACACTATAAAAGTACAGTAGGTGACTGTGATATTGTCAATCTCGCTCTTTCTCGGCGCGATTGTCCACCTACGAGCCCCATCGCGGGAGCCAGCGCCGAGCTGGCCGCCGCGATGGAGACAAAGCCGTCATAGAAGCGACGGGAGATCCGACTTGGATTCCCGCCAATTCTAGCTGCGGCATTTGGTATGCCTCCTGAGAGGGAGAACTCCCATGCCAAATTTTTAAATAAAAAACCGACATGGGTACCCCCCCAGGAGCATACCAGGCCCTTAGGTCTGGTATGGGTTGTAAGGAAACCCCCCTTATGCCGAAAAACCAATGTGGGGGGGTCCCCCCACAATCCATACCAGACCCGTATCCAAAGCACGCTACCCGGCCGGCCAGGAAAGGAGTGGGGACGAGCGAGCGCCCCCCCTCCTGAGCCGTACCAGGCCGCATGCCCTCAACATGGGGGGGTTGAGTGCTCTGGGAGCCCCCTCAAATAAGGGGGCCCCCAGGTACCGGCCCCCACCCTAAGTGAATGAATATGGGGTACATCGTACCCCTACCCATTCACCTGGAGGCAAAGTGTAAAAGTAAATAAACACACGACAGAGTTTTTAAAATAATTTATTAGTCTGCTCCAGGGCCCCCCCCCCCTGTCTTCAGCTCTTTTAGCAGGGGGGGCTTCTTCACCGCCGTCTGGTTGTCTTCCGCTCTCCGAGGGGGCTTCTTCTTCGCCGTCTGGCTCTCTTCCGCTCTCCGGGGGGTCTTCTCCGCTCTGGGGGGTCTTCTCTGCTCTCCAGGCGTCTTCTATCTTCTCCGCTCCCTGGTTCTTCTCCCCCTCGCTCTCCGGTGCCTTCTCCTTCAGGGCTGGCTGCCGCTATCTTCGTGTGTTGGCTCAATTACTAGCAGGTGGCCAGCCCGCTCTTCTGTGACGTCGTCTTCTCTTCTTCTGCCTTCTTCCGATGTTGACACGACGCCTCTTCTGCAATGACGGGTGCGCGGTTTGCATCCGATTTTATATAGGCCTCTCTCTTATGATGTCACAGTCCCATCATGTTCCGGTACCTACCCATGTGGTAGCCCTGTCTGTTGCCCTAGCCCTGTCTGTTGCCCTAGCCCTGTCTGTTGCCCTAGCCCTGTCTGTTGCCCTAGCCCATTAAAAACGGACTCTGCGACAACTACGTAATTTTCCATGGGAGTTTTGCCATGGATCCCTGTCCGTCATGCCACAGTCCAGGTGTTCGTCCCCTTGAAACAACTTTTCCATCACTATTGTGGCCAGAAAGAGTCCCTGTGGGTTTTAAAATTTGCCTGCCCATTGAAGTCTATGGCGGTTCGCAAACTTTTGCGCATGTTCGTGTTTGCCATTCGCGAACTGAAAATTTTAGGTTCGCGACATCACTAGCCCTAACTTTCTCTCCCACATTTCCAAAGTGTCTGGTGCCCATCACTTCAGCTTGTATTACACCCACCATGTAACCCATTCTACCAAAAATAATCTACGCTCTCCCTGACTCTCAAGGTCATCATTATACCTCTAGAGGTCCGTGACCAGACACTTGGCTAAGGGGGGGGGGGGTTTGGGGGCTGAAGCCCCCCACTGCATCAGTGCAGAAGTAGTGACGTTATGTGTGCAACAACTACATTGCCGCACTCGGCAGGCACTGACTCGCACACGCTGTGCTGCCTGAGCCTGCTGTTTTCTGTCCGTCCACCGGCGTGTTGGGCTGAGTTAGGCTTTGTCAGCAGGGAGGGGTGGGGCCGGGAGCTCCATTGATGCTCTGACCCTGCCCTGTCCATGTAGCCTGTATGTGCTTGGAGCAGAGGGCATGCTGAATGCCTCCCTGTACATCTGAGAGCCCTGCCCCAGACGGAGGTGAGCCAGCTGGCCAGGTAGGTTTTTCTGCCAAGAGTTGTACACTGCCTCTAGACTTGCTGTTATGCTGTCATTCTCTGTAGCCGCTGTTATGCTGTCATTCTCTGTAGCCGCTGTTATGCTGTCATTCTCTGTAGCCGCTGTTATGCTGTCATTCTCTGTAGCCGCAGTTATGCGGTCATTCTCTGTAGCCGCAGTCTTTGGTCATTCTCTGTAGCCGCAGTCTTTGGTCATTCTCTGTAGCCGCAGTCTTTGGTCATTCTCTGTAGCCGCAGTCTTTGGTCATTCTCTGTAGCCGCAGTCTTTGGTCATTCTCTGTAGCCGCAGTCTTTGGTCATTCTCTGTAGCTGCCTTGTGGCTCCAGCTACTGTGACATCAATGGGCAAGGTTAATGGCTGCGCCCTGAAGCCAAGCAGTGATGTTGCGGCAATAGGGTGTCATGCGTTTTGACAGGTCATATCGCCCAAGTTGCTCCAATGTAAACAAAGGCTTGGGCCATTATACCCAATCTGGAAATGCCCACTACTCTGGTTGCTAGCATGAGCTTGCCTTAGAATCAACAAGCAGAAATGATGTACAATAACTAGCAACTAACCACTGAGCTATAACTTGTGCTGTAACATCTAGCAACTAGTTGGTGAGTGATAATACACTGTAGCCTCTGGCAACCAATCACTGATCTGCTGCAGTAAACTGTTTTTGATTTAATTTACAAGAGGGTCCTGGCTCTCGCTCCTCTGCCTCTTAGTGCCTCCAGGCTCCTTTATGAGACCATGTTGTATTGACTTGTCCAGCTGCAGCCACCAGGACAGGAGGAAGCACTGAGCATAGTGGCTGGCACCTACCCGCCCGTCCTCTCTATTTCCATTGGCTCCGCCTCCTTGCAGTGTTGCTTCCCACCTTGACTGGTTCTTTTTGCATCCCCCTTTATCCACTGGTAACCTCTGCACCCCCTCTCGCCATGCACTGGTCACCCCTGGACTCCCCTGCTTCCACTGGTAACCTCTGCATCCACCCTTTTTCATTGCTCAAATCGGCACCCCCTCTATCCACTGGTTACCGCTGCATGCCTCGTCCACAAGACACTCTATGCACCCCCACCATCCACTGGTCATGCCGTCGCCCCCTCTGTTCCAAAGATTGATATTCACAAAATCCATTTCTCAACCAAGTTCAGGACAAAAGGTAAGGGAAAATCGCACCAGTGGAAAATTAAAAGCAAGACATAACCCTACAAGGGTTTTAAAGGGGTTGTAAAGGTACACATTTTTAACCTAAATAGCTTCCTTTACCTCAGTGCAGTCCTCCTTCACTTACCTCATCCTTCAATTTTGCTTTTAAATGTCCTTATTTCTTCTGAGAAATCCTCACTTCCTGTTCTTCCGTCTGTAACTCCACACAGTAATGCAAGGCTTTCTCCCTGGTGTGGTGTCGTGCTTGCCCCCTCCCTTGGACTACGGGAGAGTCAGGATGCTCTCTACGTTGCAGATAAAGGAGCTGTTAGTGGGTGTCTTGACACTCCTGTAGTCACACGACACTCCACAACAGGGAGAGCCCCGCTTTACTGTGTGGAGTTAAAACACAAGAACAAAGACGATTTCTAAGAAGAAATGAGGACATTTAAAATCAAAATAAAAAATTTGATAAGTGGAGGACTGCACTAAAATAAAAAAATCTATTTAGGTTATAAATTGTTACCTTTACAACTCCTTCATCCCTTCTACACTAAACCCCTAAAAAAAAAAAGTTTTGGCTTTGTCATACAGTTTAAGCATTAAGTCAACCCTGAGACAAGAGAAATCGGAAAAAGCACGTTACCTGTAAAAGAATAAAAAAAATCTGTAATTGCTCACCTTTTCTAGTGTTACTGAAGACCAGTTGGTTGAATAGGAATTGTCCCCAAAAGTGTGCATAGGAAAGGTGATAAACACTGGCACTGGAGGAAGAAGAGTACAGAGGACCTGTGACATCATTAGACTGGACTGAAAACGCCTGTAAGTTTTCTGTGAATGGGAATCCTACAAGCAGGCAGCCATCAAATTGTAGGGTCTCTTTAGGCCCAGGCCTGACCCCCAGCATTCCCCGGGGCCTGTCCACTAGCCATCCCACCAAGTCCTTCAGCGCACACACTTTTTTTTATTTTTTAACAATCTTGCTTCGTATATGAAAATGAACAGTGTATGTCATCAGTGCTTTAAAGGTTTGACAGTAGGAATTTATATTTTGCTCAAGACATCCCAATCCAGCAGCTGTATGCTTGCAGCTGCCCCCTCACACTTGTACGATCTCAGCCACCCCCCCAAAGCCATGATTAAGCACTAATTGTAAGTGCGAAACGCGTCGGCTATCCTGTTTTCTGTTGGTTGCAGTGACTGTGTGTGTACAGTTGAAAACTAAAGAAAACTTTTTTAAGTCATTGTGGAGTGTGGCTATCCAGTTTTTGTTCCTTATTTTTGCTATTCCAAGCACCGCCAGCACCTTGGTAGTTCAACCGCCCTTGATTGCTCACGGGGCTCACCTGGAGCGGTGAGAAAAAATCTCCACCCCCAACACCTCTTTTCTCTCGGCCTCACATGTTTACATATGACACGCACACATGTACACAACCCCCCCTCTTCACTTGTACAACAACACTTGTAAGGTAGTGTTCCTGGTCCCAGCTCTTCTGCAGCACACACAAGGAGTGCACATGCAGGAATTTCAGAGGTGGCAGCAAAGAGCCCCAGTGCAGCCACGGACCCCCCCCTGCTCCCGCCCTTGCCTTCTCCCATCGTCGCCAGGCAGCAGGGCCATTGAGACGCTCGGAGGCCCCTTACAAGTGTATGTGCTGTATCCCCCTGTTAGTGGCTCTCCTGCCTACAAGCCCCGATAGGCTTCATAGCCTGTAGTTCTTGATGCGCTAGGTAGGTCATTGAGCTTCCTGTCTGAGTGTAACTGTCTATCTTTATCAGGTATAAGTAGACAGTGTGCAGAACTGTGGCATTACACCCACGACTTTCTGATTGTGGATGCAATGCTTTACACATCCCTAACAAAAAAATGCATGTTTTTTTTACCTGCAAAAAATGTTACCTTTGAACATTTCCTTTTAAGTCTGATCATATATTCACCATGGTCAAGGCCACTGCAAGGTAGTTGCTTCAGAATCGCACAAATAGAACCTTGATATGTCAAAGTTCTTATTTGCAGAGTTATGCCGCGTACACACTGTCGTTTTTCGGCATGAAAAATAACGAAATTTTTTAAAATGTCATTTAAAATGATCGTGTGTGGGCTTCGAATTTTTTCTTTGACGTTTTTCAGAACATGCTGCATTTTTTTTGTTTTTCAAAATGCAGTTTTTTCGTGATGTAAAAAATGATGTGTGGGCAAAAACAATGTTAAACCCGCGCATGCCCAGAAGCAAGTTATGAGATGGGAGCGCTCGTTCTGGTAAAACTACCATTCATAATGGAGTAAGCACATTCATCACCCTGTAACAGACAGAAAAGCGCAAATCGACTTTTGCTAACAAGGAATCGGCTAAAAGCAGCCCAAAGGCGACTAGAACTTCCCCTTAGAGTTCCGTTGTACGTCACCGCTCTTTGTTCATAATTTTTCCAAAACGATGGTGTGTGGGCAACGTCGTTTTTAATTAAGTTGGAAAAACATTGTTATTTTTCATGCCGAAAAACGACCGTGTACGCGGAATTACTCTTCATAATGTCTGCATATGGCATCAACTAAATGCTGCTTGGTTTTGTTTTTTGTTTCTAGATTGATGCAGTATAAAACCTTGCCACTAGATGGCAGGCTGAGTTTGCTATTAAATTTCTTTCCGCAAGCTTTGGACTTTCACTTTGATCTGATTCAGAATGTGAGCATTTTTGATAGTTACAAAATTTTCATGCCAGCTGCCACAATTCAAATGGTCTGTTTTACCAGTGTCAGCCAGCAGAACTGGCACAGCTGGCATTGCTGCAGGCACACACATTCATAGCCTTATTTTTAGTATAATTCAACTGTAGTTTAATGTCATAAACGGTGCTATAAATCAAAATACACTTTAGTCTCCTGCTGCTCACATCAAAGCATTATAAATCATACTCCTTGTTCAATAGTTTTAATTGAAATTTTTGAGTTATGTGATGCATTGTTGTAAAACCTTGGTTTGAGAGTAACTTGGTTTGAGTGTTTTGCAAGACAAGCATAACATTTTAATACATTTTGCCTTCATATTCAAGCGATTTCTTGATATGAATAGCTGCATGTTACAACTGAGTATAAAAAAAGCCTCTACGTGTAGCAATATGGTTACATTTAATGAAAATTTAGCAACCTATTGCTACACTTAAAGGTGCCTCTCTTTTATACCCTGAAAAAAAAATGCTTTCATATACAAGTGCTTTGGGTTACAAGCATTTTTCTGGAACAAATTATGCTCGCAAACCAGCGGTTTACAGTAATGTTTTCATAATACAGCGAATTAGAAATGATGCTATAAAGCCATGTCTTTTTTGTTTTTCATAATTTGTGGGTAGTGGGTGGAAGAATAAATTAAGCAGTTTACCAAGATATATTATAAAGTAACAAAAATATAAAAAAAGTGGAAAAGTAAAAGGGGAATAGGCATATGTTGCCACTGGTGATTTATTAATCAAGAAGCCATCAAGCACATCTGTGCAATTATAGAATAAGATGATGCTCTTTTTAAATTGGCAGATAGTAGTAATAAACCCAACAGCTATGATTCAGGCCCCTTCAGGTTGAAGCCATGTTTGGTTTGTCTGCCACTTGATTTTCTATATGATATATAGTATGGCAGATTAAAAGGCTTTTTGTGGTTGTAGACCTTGCGAGATTGCAACTCCTTGGCCCTGCACTGTGGGAGATCAGCACAGGGCTTGAGTTGAATGTTTGGCTGACTTGTGTAAACCAAAAAAGACAAACCACTCAGTTTCAATATTGTAACCAAACCAATACAATACATTTGTTCAATCTACATTTAAATGAATCACAAAACACTTGTTTGGTTCATCAAATTTGATTTAGTAAATGTTGTGCCCCTCCACGTACAGATCACACCTTTTCTCCCCTAAAGTATATCTAAACATATGAATACAAATATAATAAATTGCAGCTTGCCAGTTGGATGTGGTGGCTGCATTAACTTGATTTATTTTTACTTTGCTTTCCTTCCAGTAAAACACTTCCTCTTCTAGGGTGTCAATGCTCACTCGCTGTACTGTATGAAGGAGTTTCTGTGACAGGAAAGGTACTAGGGTTATAATGTCTAGGGAATGTGCATGCACAGTCCAATCTCTTGCAGCTCGGCATGCTGCAAGAGCAAAAAAGTAAAGACTGCCCATGTGTGGGTAAGGAATTAAGACAGGAGCCCATGAGTCTCCAGGGCCATGCATCAAATGCAGGACCGGACAATATTATGAGCATCTAAAAAAGCGTTTATCTGCAAACTGGCGCACAGCACTACTTTTATTCATACATCATAGGTCAGGCTAATATTCATCAACTTTCCTGGGTAATACTTGATCATTAAATGAATGACACTGGTAGACCATCTTTAAACAGGAATTGACCCCCCTATAATCCCCCCTGACAATGCCACTGCAGTGGTGTATATAAACCACCAAGGTGCTACCAGGAGTCGTTCAGCTCTGAAGGTAAACTACATACCAGCCTGTCCAGAGATGTGTACCAATTTTATATCGGCAGTCCATATCCCGGGAATAGAGAACTGGAAGGCAGATTATCACAGCCGCCAGCAGATCTGCCCAGGGTAATGGTCCCTACCCCAAGAGGTATTCCAGGAAATTTGCCAACATTGGATGGCCTCAGATCCCTCTCCTTCCACATTTGTTGTGTAGGATTTGGAAAGAGGGAGTTCCAGTCATTCTGGTGGCACCAGCCTGGCCCAGAAGGCCTTGGTTCCCAGAGATTGTTAGACTGACAATAGACAGGCGATGGACTTCTCCACGGCACCCTGATCTACGGTCTCAAGGTCCTATATTGCACACCAATTTACAGTCTCTAAATCTGACGGCATGGCTATTGAAGCCAGGGTGTTGAACTGCGGCTTCTCGACCAGTGAATGGTAGAAAAGCTGTCACTAGGAAGATCTATCATAAGGTCTGGAAGACTTGTATTGCTTGGTGTGAAGCCAGAAAATGGCATTAACGGAAATGCACAATTAAGAGATTTTTTTTTTCTACAGTCTGCTGAGTATTAACTGAGTACAATTGGAGATCAAGTTTCGGCCCTATTTGTATTCTTCCAAAGGCCTTTGGCCTCCATTCACTGATCTGGCAACTTGTCCCCCCCCCCTTCCAATAGGTCACCTATGTGTCCTTGGGACTTGAACTTGGTGTTGTCTGTTACAGAAACCACCATTTGATCCGATCAAGAAAATTACATTAGACTTGCTTTTACACAAGCTAGCCTTCCTGATGGCTATCACCTCGGCCAAGAGTGTGGGAATTTGCAGCCCTGTCATAAAGAGATCGTATTTTATCCTTCGCCACAACAGGGTTGTGTTGCGGCCTGTTCTATCCTTTTTGCCAAGTGGTGTCGCCCTTTCATTTAAATCGGGACATTATTTTTTTAATTTTTTTCTCTCTGCCTTGTTCAGCAGAAGAGACTGCAGTCTTTGGTCATTGTGTGGGGAGTCGAGGTATATTTGTCTAAATGTGCAGAGATCCGAGGATCAGACTATTTTGGTAAATGACCCATAAAGGGCAGGCAGCTTACAAAGCATCCAGTGCCAATTGGGTCCTTCAATTACTCATTTAGGCCTATGGTCTAAAACATAAAGCTCCTCCCTTTAGGGTGAGAGCTCATTCAACCAGGGGTGTAGGAACCTCTTGGGCTTTTTGTCATCAGGTATCTGGCTCAGATTTGTAAGGCTGCTACCTGGTCTTCAGTGCATACGTTCACAAAATGTTATCAAGTGGGTGTTTGAGCAGCTGAGGATTTGGCTTTTGGCCGCAGTGTACTGCAGGCTGCTGTATAAAGTTCTGATGGCTTTTGTTTGGCAGGGTGTCTCCCTCTCCTCAAGGCTATTGCTCTGGGACGTCCCAGAAGGTAATGAATATTAACCTGCCTCTGTGTCCATGATTTATGACAAAAGACATTTTTTTTTTTATTTCTTTTGAGTACATCATGGGGTACAGAGGTTCCCTCCCCTCTTGAGGATTCAGTGCTTGTTACAAAACTGAAGTACTTCCTGTATGGGAACGGTCCTATAGGGTGTCACTTCCTGTCTAAAGACTGTCTACCAGTGTCATTCACCTGATCAAGTGTAACCCAGAAGTTAATGACTGTCCCATGATCTACTCAAAAAACAAAAGATTTTACAGGCAAGTATGACAAAAATCCATATGCCCTAAAATCCTGAAGGCGGTGATTTGTTTTCGGGGTCCTGTACGTGGCTAGGCTCTCAAAAGTCTCACACGTGCTATCCCTGTACTCAGGAGAAGCATCAGAATGGATTTTGGGGTGTTTCACATACCCATGGCATATATAATTTAGTGACAAATTTGTGTAAAAATGGTAATTTTCCTGAATCTTATGGCATAAAATATTCCATAGACTCAACATGCCTCTCTGCAAATAACCTGGAGTATCTACTTTCCAAAATAAGGTCATTTGGGGTGTTTGAACTGTCCGTTTGGGTGGGGGTGTCAATGCCCAACATTAAAAGTGTATGCCACATCTCCCACTCTTCTAACCACTTGAACCACCAGATCCTGACACTTTTTTTTTTTTTTGTTTACATGAAAAAATATTTTTTGCTAGAAAATTACTTTGAACCCATAGATATAGGATCATTTTTTTTTTTTTGGAGGCTCTACAGACTAAAATTTTTTCACAAAGGTATTTGCGCAGTGGTTTTTCAAATGCAATTTTTTTGGGGAAAAAATACTTGGTTTAATGTATAAAAGCACACTATATTGGCCAAATGTTTGAACTATAACATTTTATGCCGAGTACATAAATGCCAAACACGACATGATTAAAAATTAAGCACACCCGTGCAGCGCTGGCAAACTATATATACATTTTTAAAAGCCTTTACAGGTTACCAGTTTATATTTTCAAAGAATGTCTACTGCTCGAATTACTGACCTCAAGCTGATGCTCGCGGTGATATCTTGCATGCATGGGTCGATTGCTGTTTACATACCGCATGAGACCGCTGTTTGCCTTCACCTTTGCAAATAGGCTCGGGGAGACGGGTGCTTTAATTCTTAATTTTGCATTTTAATTTTTACATTGTCCCTTTCATTTTTTATTATCACGGAATGTAAATATCCCGGATGATGGCAATATGTAGTGATAGGTACTTTGGGGTCTATAGACTCTAAATCTTTCCTCAGCCCTTAAAGCATCTTACCACACAAAGATCAGTGTGATGAGATGCTTTCCCAATGGCGCAGTTTATCTGACAACACAAGTCATGAAATGCTCGTAGCTCTTGGTTTCTTAGGCCATAGAGATGATTGGAGCCATTCTAGTCTCAAATCAACTCTATGGTCAGCTGGGAGAACTGGCTGCATTCGCAGGTTCCTCAGGTTCTATGGAAGAACACGGGAGAGTAGTTTCCTCCCACTGCTTGTAAAAGCAGTCTCGTGGCTAATAGTGTCTGGGATTGCTTTTACATGAAAGCTGACTGCCAGCTCAAAACAATACCAAGAATATAACCGAAGTCCAGCAACATACCAGTATGCTGCAGCTAAATGGTGTATAGCATATGATTTATTTATTTTTTTCCAACTGTGGTGGTAAAATTGACTCCCACAGCGCCGGAGTCACGGATTTACATATCGGAGCAAACCCTGTTGATGTCAAAATAAATCCGCGGTGCAACTGAATGGTTTACCTGAAAAGCAAACAATAGTGGTAATACAACATTAACCACTTAACCCCCGGACCATATTGCTGGTCAAAGACCAGAGCACTTTTTGCGATTCGGCACTGCGTCGCTTTAACTGAAAATTGCGCGGTCGTGCAATGTGGCTCTCAAACAAAGCGTTTGGTTTGCGCAAAGGTTATAGGCTTTACAAAATAGGTGGTGTTTTTATGGCATTTTTAATAATTTTTTTTACTAGTAAGCGATCAGCTTTTTTTTTTTTTTTTTGGTATTGCGACATTATGGCGGACTTTTGACACATTTTATGGACCATTGGCATTTTATAGCGATCAGTGCAATAAAAATGCATTGGATTACTATAATAATGCCACTGGCAGTAAAGGGGTTAACACTAGGGGGCGGGGAAGGGGTTAAGTGTGTTCCCTGGGTGTGTTCTAACTGTATGGGGGGGTGGCCTCACTAGGGGAAATTACCCATCTTCTGTTCATACATTGTATGAACAGAAGATCAGCATTTCTCCCCCTGACAGGACCGGGAGCTGTATGTTTACACACACAGCTCCCGGTCCCCGCTCTGTAACGAGCGACCGCGTGTGCCCGGCGGCGCACTAAAGTCGGGGGCAAGCGGGCTGCATGCACGCGCCCCTAGTGGCCTGCGCGAGAGCCGATGTATAGCTATGGGCTCTCACGCAGGGGAGCCAACCTGCCGCTGTAAAATGACGGCAGCAAGTAGTTAACTCAATAAAAACTTTCTATTTATTGCAATCTGTGCCAAAAAAGTAAAAAAAATATACGCTGAAGCATGGGGAGCCATCTGCCCTTAATGGAGGTGCCAATAGATTTTTTATTTGAGAGAGATACATAGATCATCCATACATAGATCATCCTTGACGGCTAAACTACCTTATTCTGGTAAGATGGGAAGGGGGGGGGGTTGTCTCATGCACCCCTTTTGGGTTCAAGACTGTCCAGGACTGAAGCCAGCCCTCCCCACCTTCAAATAAATCCATTCAATCACTTCGATGGGTGTATAGTGACGAGAACCATATTACCGACAATAGTATCAGGAAGAGACTTGGGAGATTTGATTTACACCTTGACACCTTTACCTAGGTATATTCAGAGTAGTCAAAGATTTGTCATTATTCCATACCAACCATGGATACCACATTTGGGACATGTGGTTCCTACTTTTATGTCTCTGTCCATAGATGAAATGTAGGTGGGTCATTTGCACCACTTCCCACAACGTGGGCGGATCAGGATTTTTCCACTTTCTGGTGATGTTGCGTTGATAGTATGAGAATATTGTATGTCTTGACTGTTTCAAGTAGTGGTCTAATTCGAGAATAATGCTAGGTCATGGAGTTATCATTTGGGAAACATCAGATGAAAGTCGCCAAATTGTCTTCCAATAGAATGTCAGCTTGGGGCAGTTCCAAAATATATGAAGCATATCATTTGTCTGCATTGTCTCCAGCACTTATCTAGGTCTTTGTGAAATTTAGACACTTCAGCGCTGTGAAATTTTAATGGATAATGGAGCAACATGTGACGTTATATGTGGAATTGCAGGCTTTAGCTCATTCTACTGTGCACATGCAACCTAGGTCTGATTCCCATTTTAACAGGGGAGTTTTGGAGAAAAAGTTTTTCCCAGGGCGTCTTTCAGGACAGCACCTTGAGAGATATTGGCTCCTCCCTCTCCACAGGAAACACCTTCAATCCAAATCTTTAAAGGGAGGCTCCTCCCAGCACACATCAGTTTTTGTTTCCTCCGACCCGGAGGGAACATCTTCCAGAGGGGAGTGTATTTTTTGTTGGTCCAGTGGGACCGCTTCCCTCGTACCTGTCAGGCATCTGCCTGTGAGACGTCCGCTCCCCGCGCTACCCGTTCGGTGGCGGTTAGTAGCCGGGCTCCCCCTTCCACGGTAGCGTGCTCAGTGGAGCCAACGAAAAGCTGGGATGCGTCCGGCGGCCCCGCGCGATTCGCGCCATTTGTTTTCATACAGCGCGGTCGCTGGTGTGATGCGTCATTTCCGGCGCTTTCGGCTAGAGGAAGGGGCGGGGCGGGAGCTGGTGCTGATTTCCTTCTTCCGGTCCGGCGCTTTAGGTCTCCGGAGAAGGTGTGACAAGCCACAGGGTGAAGCGCTGGCGTTCTGCGATGGAAACGGCAGAGAATCCAGCGGTGGGGACAGGCACAAGCACCAGCAAGACCTCAGCAGGAAGCAGCACAGTAAGTGTCCTTCCTTTTTGGTTTTACTGCCTAAGTTTTTTTCTTGAGGTGGAGGGTCGGTCTCAACTTCCCCCCCCCCCCAGTGGCTTGGGGGGGCCTGTCTGGGCACTGGTTTGGCTACTGTCTTTTACTAGTGCACCTTTGCTAGGGGAGCACATATGGGAACAGGGTTCTCACTAGGGTCCCCCTACTTTCTTCTGTGCTTTTTTACAGGCTAAATCCGACAATAGAAGAAAATGCCCATCATGTAGATCAAAGATGAGCGATAGCTGGAAGAAAGTACTGTGTAAAGCTTGCATTGATGTTTTAGTTCAGGAAGAATCAGCCGCCATGCGGGATGATCTGATCTCCTCAGCGAAAAAAGAACTATTGAGCACGTTTCAATCTATGCGTGATTCATTAGTTGCGCCTTCCACCCCTCAAGCATCCACTTCCCAATCTTCGCAGGAGTCAGGGATTGTACCTGAACTTGTTATGATTGAGGATTCAGGTCCCAGGGACCAACACGGTAGTGAGGACTCAGGAATCAGAGGGGGAGGTGATAGGACAGCCCTCAAAGTTTAAATTATCCCTGGAGGAAGTGGAAGGCTTAATCAAGGCCATACATGTTACTTTGGGCCTGACTGAGGAAAAAAGGGATTTAACCTTACATGACCGCATGTATGCGGGTCTAGGTGAACCTAAAGGGCGGGTTATTCCGGTTCATGCAGTAATTTCTGAGGCCATAATTAGAGAATGGCAGGATCCAGAAAAGAAGCCCTTTTTCCCTAAAGCTCATAAGAGGCGCTTTCCTTTTGAGGAAGATTCAGCAGCAGTTTGGAACAAAGTTCCTAGACTAGACGCGGCTTTTTCGCAGGTGTCCAGGTCAACAGACTTGGCCTTTGAAGACATGGGGGTCCTTAATAGTGTTGCTCACGAATATTCGTATTGCGAATATTCGGCTCGAATATGGCATATTCGAGTATTCGCAATATATTTCGAATTTCGCAATGAATATTCGCAATTCCGAATATTCACATTTTTTCAATTTTATTTTTAAAACAGATCACATCCTATCGACGTCTAAAAGCATTGCTGGTATGATTAGAGACCCTGGGCCGAGTAGCTAAGCTGAGGCGATCCTTTTATGTTGCCGAATATAAAAAATGATAAAAATGATTGCGAATTTTCGAAAACTGTGGTAGGAGAACTCTGTCTCTGATGCAAAAGGGGGGGGGCTTTGTGTATGTTTGTTATGAATATTTGTATGTTTGATATTATTATTTTTTGTAAGAAGGAAAAAATTGCGCATACCTTAAAAAAAGGGGAGAATACAGCAGCAACTCAAATGTTATACAACATAAATTAATACAAGACAGAAAATGGAGTCACTCTACAAGAATAAAAAATATGTCTAGTGACAAGACGTGGGCAAATTATAAAATAAGCAAGCACAAATAACTTGTGAAATACACAGTGAAACAAATATATAAAGAAATATAGTCCCAATAATAGAAAAATAATCTTTCATAAAAATGTCTTTGATATGTGAAGTGAAAAAAAGTCCAAAGCATGCAGCATGAACGTGTTCAATCTTCAAGGTGTTTGATTGACAAACGGCTGTGACAGATGGATAGAGTAAAGAATCACCACCAATGCAAAACACTTTATTTTCTATTGTAAAATATCACGAATATTCTGAGCCAATCAGAGTGCTCCTTCCGCATTTGCCGAATATTCGCAATTATTTTGTATTGTAAAATATCACGAATATTCTGAGCCAATCAGAGTGCTCCTACCGCAGTTATCGAAAATTCGCAATTATTTTCGCAATAGCGAAAATTCGCATTCATTTCGATAAAATATCACGAATATTCGAATTTAGCGAATATATCTCGAATATTCGACTATATTCGAGATATATCGCGAAATCGAATATGGCGTATTCTGCTTAACACTAGTCCTTAAGGACCCTATGGATAAGCGTATGGATCTACTCTTAAAGAGGGCATGGCAATCGACTATGAATGGTCTAAAGCCTGCCATGGCTACAACATGTGTGGCCCGGAATCTGGAGTTCTGGACGAACCAGTTGAAAGCTCATATTTCAGCTGACTCATCGAAAGAGATTCTGGATTCTTTCTCTACCTTAACCACAGCAGTAGCTTACATTGCAGATGCTTCAGCAGAGGCTATAAAAATGTCAGCTAGGTCCGCGGCTCTGGCAAATTCTGCCAGGAGAGCGTTATGGCTAAAAACCTGGCCAGGGGATGCGGCATCAAAGAATAAGTTGTGCGGCATTCCTTTTTCAGGAGACCTCCTGTTTGGTCCTGAGTTGGATAGCATCTTGGATAGGACCGCGGATAAGAAGGTCTTTCCCTGTCAAGAGAAAGAGGCAACCCCCCCAGACGGTTTTTTCGTCAGCAAAGAGGGCAAGACAAAAACAACAAACCCCAGGGGGATAGGAGAGGTTGGGCAGCCCAAAAGGGCAAGGAGAAAAAAGGAATCCTTTTCAATCCTCCTGCGCAGCCCCAGAAGTCTCAATGACTCGGTGACCCGGGTCGGCGGAAGATTGCAGAAATTTCTTCCGCGGTGGTCAGAGGTAACCACCAATGGTTACATTCTGAACACCTTGTCCCGGGGGTACGAGATAGAATTTTCAGAGGCCCCACCGCAAAGTTTCCGGGTAACAAACCTCCCAAAAGATCCACTAAAATCCCTGGCCATGAAATCCTCTTTAAAGGAGCTTATTCAGCAGGGGGTAATAGTGCAGGTGCCTCAGGCAGAACAAGGGTTGGGGTTCTACTCCCATGTGTTTCTAGTGAGGAAACCCACGGGAAAGTTCAGGATGATCTTAAACTTTAAAACCCTTGAACAAATCAGTCAAGTACAGGAGGTTCAAAATGGACTCTATTTTTTCGGTAAGGAATCTATTGACGCCAGGTTGCTTCATGGCGTCAATAGATTTAAGGGACGCCTACCTACACATCCCAATCGCTCCGCAGTCCCAGAGGAATCTCAGACTAGCGGTAAGGAGAGGAGGGGTGGTCCAACACCTACAGTACAGGGCTCTCCCCTTCGGGCTCTCATCCTCACCACGGATATTTTCCAAGGTGATGGCAGAGGCTTTGGCCCCGCTTCGTCTACAGGGGGTGGCGGTAATCCCGTATTTAGACGACCTATTGATTTTTGCCCCATCAAGGGAAAAACTGCTGATAGATTTGTCCAAAGCTCAGTCACTTAGAATCTCTGGGATGGATTCTGAATCTTCAGAAATCATCTCTAGTACCCACTCAAGAAATTATTTTCCTGGGCTATCAGGTGAACTCTTTGAGCCAGAAAATGTTTCTGCCCCTAGAAAAGAAAGCCAAGGTCCAGGAGACCATTTCTCGGCTCCAGTCCAACCAGCCCATAACTATAAGACAGGTAATGTCGGCATTAGGGGTGTTAACCTCGACCATGCCGGCAGTACAGTGGGCGAGACTGCATGTCCGATGCCTGCAGAGTTTTCTTCTAAGATCTTGGGATCACAGTCTCAGCTCCCTGGACAATCTTGTAAAGATTCCATCCCGGGTAAAAAGATCCCTTTATTGGTAGAAGAACCAGCAGGTCCTCTCGAGGGGTCTGTTGTGGTCTTTTCCGGTGGAAAAAAGGTTAACAGATGCCAGTGCGTGGGGATGGGGAGCCCACTTGGAGAAGGATTTCATTCAGGGCTGCTGGTCAAAAGAGGAGTCGGTTCGATCCTCAAATTGGAGAGTTACGAGCGATCTCATTAGCTCTACAGAGCCCCAGATCTTGTAGGCCACCACGTTCAGGTGTTGACAGACAATGTTACAGCGGTAGCATATGTAAACAGACAGGGGGGCACCAGAAGCAAGCCCCTGCTGTTGGCCGAAAGCACCTTGAAGTGGGCAGAAAAGAACTTGCTATCCCTCTCAGCGGTGCACCTGAGGGGATCACTGAACGTGGTGGCAGACTTTCTGAGCAGACATCAGGTTCGGGAGGCGGAGTGGTCATTGAGTCCAGAAGTCTTTCTAGAAATCTCCAACAGGTGGGGTCAACCGGAGGTGGACCTGTTTGCCTCGAGAGAGAATGCCCAGGTACCTCGATTTTTTTTTTTTTTTTTTTTCCCTGGACAGGCGGGTCGGGTCCCTGGGGATAGATGCTCTGGCGCATCCATGGAGATTTCGCCTTTGCTTCGCTTTCCCCCCTTTCCAGATTCTCCCGCTAGTCCTAAGAAAGATTCAGAAAGGAGTCCCAGTAATTTTGATCGCTCCTTACTGGCCCAAGAGAGCATGGTTCTCAGCAATCCTAGGGATGGCGACAGAACCATGTTGGCATCTTCCTCTCAGGTCAGATCTTCTGAGGCAGGGTCCAGTATTCCACCCGGACGTATCCAGACTCTCCCTTGCAGCTTGGTTTCTGAAAGGAAGATCTTAAAAGATAAAGGTTTTTCAGATCGGCTGATCTCTACCCTGTTAAATAGCAGGAGGAAAGTAACGAGAGCCATCTACGCTAAAGTTTGGAGAGTATATACGTCCTGGTGTAATGCTTCAGCCAGGGAGCCGAGCAGTCTTATTGCCATCCTAGAGTTCCTTCAGGATGGAGCGGACAAAGGATTAGCGGTCAGCACCCTAAAAGTGCAGGTGTCCACCTTAGCAGTCTTCTTGGAAAGATCCATAGCCTCAGAGCCATTGGTAGCCAGATTTTTTAGAGCCCTCTCTAGGGCTAGGCCGCCACGGGTCAAGGGCTTCCCTAAGTGGGACCTATCGGTGGTTTTAAAGGCTTTAGCAGTAAAGCCTTTTGAGCCTTTGAGTGATGCGTCTCTTAGGGATGCTACCTTGAAGGTTCTTTTTCTGGTCGCGATAACCTCAGCTCGCAGGGTTAGCGAACTACAGGCCCTGTCAATAAGGAAACCGTATTTTTCGTTATTTTCTGATAGGGTTGTGCTTAGAACAGACCCAAAATTCTTACCTAAGGTAGCCTCAGCGAGCAATCGCTCTCAGGAGATTGTGCTACCCACTTTTTGTTCCAACCCCGTGGGGGAGAAAGAATCTTTTTTTCACATGTTGGATGTGAGAAGGGCTTTGCTATCTCAAAATAACAGAGTCCTTCAGATGTTCAGAGTCACTATTTATTTTATTTGGGGGCAAAAGAAAAGGCCACCCGGCCTCAAGGGGCACCATAGCCAGATGGTTAAAATTAGCTATCAGGGAGGCTTATTTGCATTCAGAGTTAGTGCCGCCAGAAGGGATTTGTGCTCATTCTACACGTGCGCTTGCAACCTCATGGGCTGAGAGAGCTGGTGCCACCCCGGACCAAATATGCAAGGCGGCAACGTGGTCAAGCTTTAACACCTTTGTACGGCATTATAGGTTGGACCTTATTTCTGCCAAGGATCAAGCATTTGGCAGAAAGGTCCTACAAGCTGTTGTTCCGCCCTAGGGTGGTAAGTCTCTGGTATCCTCTTGAGGTGCTGTCCTGAAAGACGCCCTGGGAAAAAGCAAGTTAGGCTTACCGGTAACTTGTTTTCCAGAAGTCTTTCAGGACAGCAGCATCCCGCCCGTTTATGCAATTATTAATGTGCCACGCTGTGACTAACCTATGTGTTTGTGTTCCAGCCGGGGCCGGAGGTTTCTCGGTAACAACTGATGTGTGCTGGGAGGAGCCTCCCTTTAAAGATTTGGATTGAAGGTGTTTCCTGTGGAGAGGGAGGAGCCAATATCTCTCGAGGTGCT
This sequence comes from Rana temporaria, assembly GCF_905171775.1. Taxonomy (NCBI): domain Eukaryota; kingdom Metazoa; phylum Chordata; class Amphibia; order Anura; family Ranidae; genus Rana; species Rana temporaria. The sequence continues at coordinate 267,443,222 of NC_053491.1, read as the reverse complement.
GTCCTGAAAGACTTCTGGAAAACAAGTTACCGGTAAGCCTAACTTGCTTTTTTTTTTTTAAGGAGGTTGTAAGAGTGAAATTCCTTTTCAGGGAGCGAAGGGGTACTAAGAGCTAAGATAGTTGGGGGAATGTTGCATGCCCACAGTGGGGATGTGTGCAGGTAATGTTTTGTGCGTATGTAAAAGGTCTGAATTGGGTAGCCGGTATTTCTTTGGTTCATGGACAGCCTGCCTTAATCTTGACAAAGTGGGTATTGGCCTTACTTTAGGAGTGACTAGGCAGCAAGTGCTAACAACTTCAAAGCTGAAAAGCCCTGCCCAGGGGGCAGTCCTACTGGCTATATCCCCTCAGTCTGCACTAAGCGGCTCAGTTTTTTTTTCTCTGCCTAGTTAAAGCGGGAGTTCACCCTAAAAAAAAAAAAAAAATTGACATTAGATTTAGGCTAATTAAGGGGAGCAGAAACGGGTATTTTTTTTAAATCAATGCTGTACTTACTGTTTTAAAGATAGATTTTCTCCCGCCGCTTCCGGGTATGATCTTCGGGACTAGGCGTTCCTATTTGATTGACAGCGTTCCGACGGTCGCATACAGCGCGTCACCAGGTGCCGAAAGAAGCCGAACGTCGGTGCGGCTCTATACTGTGCCTGCGCACCGACGTTCGGCTACTTCGGAAACTCGTGACGCGCTGGATGCGACCGTCGGAAGCCTGTTAATCAAATGGGAACGCCCATACCCGGAAGCGGCGGGAGAACGTCTATCTCTACAACGGTAAGTACGGCATTGATTTTTTAAATACCAGTTTCTGTGTCCCTTAATTGGCCTAAATCTAATGTTAAAAATTTATATTTTGGGTGAACCTCCACTTTGGGACATGGCGCCCATAGGCCTGGAGGTTTTAATTTGAGATGGAAATTATATATTTTTTTATTTTTTTTTCCTGTGATCTTCGATCAACTGCCGACTGGGAGACAGGCTGCATCCCAGATCCTTGTAGTCCCCCCCCCCCCCCCATTTCGGCCATTGAGCGTGTGCCGACCATGGTTGCGCACTGGGTCGTCCACCATGGCCGTCACTCTACAGCTTTACGCTCCAGGGCTTGCATAGGACCGGTCTAAAGGGCCGAGTCGCAGTAGCCTGGCCGACAGTCGCCTCCGTCACCATGCGGAAGATGGTCAGTCTGGGATGCTTCCAGCACAATCCTCAGGAAGGGTAAGTATAATCCCCTGCTCTGGCAGGAAGACTGAGCTAGGCATTCCTGGAGAGGTGAGTAAAGGTCTCTATCCTTCCCTTCTGCCCTCCCTTCCTTCCCTCCTCCCTAGGCTCTCTGAGCTAGCTGCTGGGGCGGGGGTTCATCTGGGGAACACCTGGGGAACTGTGCATATACGTCCACTAAAGCATTGTTATAAGCTGCTTAAAGAGTTTTTGCTTACCTGTGTCCTGCTCCATGCTGTTTGCAATCATTTTTGCTGTGATCCATGCTGTATTGCTCTATCTGCACTGGCGGTTATGTTGTGGCCACGCTGTAATTGGCCTCTATCTTCCGCTTGGCGGCCATATTTGCTGTGATCCAGGTGGTGTTTGACTTTTCATGCTCAGTGGCCATATTTTTGTGACCGCACTATATTCTGCCTCTAGCGGCCGCTCGGCGGCCTTTGTCCTGGGCTCCTGGCTCTATCTACACCCAGTGGTCATGCGTTTGTGTACCGTGGCATTGTTTGATTGTTTAGTGTTCGTTTATTTAGGTTTTTAGCACAGTAATTATTCTCTGTTCACATTGTTTGGATACATTCCGGGTGTGGAAAACTAACAGGTGGACTACCTGAGCCGCCAGATGCTGGACCAAGGAGAATTGTCTCTGCACCCGGATGTGTTTAAGCTCCTTTGCCCAAGATGGGGCACGCCAGACGTAGATCTCCTGGCCTCTCGACTCAATCGGAAGGTATTGAGGTTTGTGGCTAGTTTAAGAGACCCATGGGCAAATGCGACAGATGCGTTGGTGGCACTGTGGAGTCGGTACGGCTAACCTATGCCTTCCCTCCCCCCCAGTCACTGGCTTAACGGCAGTGCTATTGAGAGCCAGGTGCTAAGAGACCAGGGCCTGTCAGACTCGGTGATCTCTACCATGAGGAGTGTTCGGAAATCGTCTTAGGAAGATTTACCATCGCACTTGGAAGACCTACATATCCATTCATGAGGAAATTACGTGACATCCGCATGCTTATTTGGTTCCCAGAGTCCTGCTGGTCTTGCAGCGTGGCGCGGACCAAAAATTGGCCTTAAGTACAATTAGGGGGTGGATTTCTGCCCTGGCTGTCTTTTTGTTACTTTTTTCAACAACCCCTGGCAGCTCACTCTCTAACGTTAATACAGAGGCTTCGGCATGCCGCCCCTCTGGTCTGTCCTCCACTACCTCCGTGGGGATTTGCATAGCAGACGTCCCTTGGCGTCTACCACTGCGAGAGGACCTGCTGTCGTAAGGTCCCATAGGTCATCCTGCTTTAGTCAATGGCTTTAACGGCATGGCCTCTAGGTGCCTCAAAAACCACTGTTTGAGAACATTAGGGAAGTTCCATTGACACTTTCTCAGAAAGTGGTCCTTTTTGTTGGCTGTTATGTCAGTTAAGACTGGTTCTGAGCTGGCAGCCTTGTCGTGAAAGGCTCCCTATCTGATCTTCCACAAGGAAAAGGTGGTGCTGCGTCCGCAGCCTTTTCTTCCCAAGGTAATTTCGACCTCAAGGAAGACATTGTACTGCCATCCTTGTGTCCTCCGTCGAATCCTAAGGAGATGACTTTGCATTCCTTGGACGTTGTCCGAGCTCCGAGAGTATACTTGTCTGTTACTGCTCTGTTCCGGAGTTCGGACTCCGTTTTGGTGGCTAGTCCCAAGAAGGGCCCAGCGGTCTCATCGGCCACCATTTCGAGGTGGATCCAACTGATCGTGATCAGGCTTACGCCAGAAAGGGTCAGGCGCCTCCCTGTCACGATGCATTTGACCAGGCCAATGGTGCCTCTTGGGCTTTCTGACATCAAGCGTCTGTTTTCCAGGTGTATAAGGTGGCGACCTGGTCACCCGGTCACTTTCACTAAACTTTACAAGTTCATGCGAGTGCATCTTCGGATGCTTCGGCTGCAAAGTTTTGCAGGCAGCTGTTTAGAGTTACAACTCAGTTGAGGAGCTCTGTTTTGTTTTGGGGTGAAGTTTAATTTTATGCTGTTCCCTCGCATCATTTTGACACTGCTTTGGGACGTCCCACTTTGTCAAGATTAAGGCTGTGTCGTCTATGAACGAAAGAATAGGATTTTATACTCGCTGTAAAATCCTTTTTCTCTGAGTTCATGGACAGACAGCACCCACCCCTTTTTTTAAGCTTGTATTGCTTTTGTCAACCTGAGCTTCTTGGTGCAGGCTGAGGGGATATAGCCAGTAGGATCGTCCCCTGGGTAACACTTTCTGCCTAGTCACTCCTAAAGTAAGGCGAATACCCACTTTGGCAAGATTAAGGCTTTGTCCGTCCATGAACTCAATAGGATTTTACAGTGAGTATAAAATCATATTTATTTTTCAATTTTTCAATTTTTTTTTGTAAGTAAAAAAAGTTTTGAGCTTGTCATTGGTGAAAAGATCATTGTGCCTAATGCCCTTCGCTTGCCACTTTGTGAAGGATATTAAGTCCATTTTTGTTTTGTAGGACTATTAATAACAATTTTAACGCAGCCCTGGTAGGGTAATTGTGGCTGATTCCTACAAACTTATTCAAAACTTAACTATTGCTGATATTGTAGGGGAGAAATAGTTAGAAAGTAACACGTGAATAGTTTCCACGCCTAGAATAGAGGCTTCCATTTGACCCCATATAGTGGACCACCATTCTTTTAGCTGTATAATCACTGATGCCGTGTAATTCTGAAAGTCCACATTAGGGATGAGCCAAACACCCTCCTGTTCGGTTCGCACAAGAACATGCGAACACACCAAACGTTTGTGTGAACTTTAGAATCCCGTTAAAGTCTATGGGACTCAAACGTTTGAAATCTAAAGTGCTGATTTTAAAAGATAAGTTATTGTCCTAAAAAGTGTTTGGGGACCTGGATCCTGCCCCAGGGGACATGTATCAATGCAAAAAGTTTTTAAAAACTGCTGTTTTTTCAGGAGCAGTGAATTTAATAAAGTGAAACAAAAGTGAAATATTCCTTTAAATTTCGTACCTGGGGGGGGCGGGGGGTGTAAAGTAAGCATGTGAAATGGCGCATGTTTCCTGTACTTGGAACTCTCTGCACAAAGTGTCATTTCTGAAAAAGTTATTTAAAACCGGACTCGTGGCTATAATGAATTGTTGGCTCCTGGCAATTCAGAGAATTCATTTTTAAAAAAAGCGTGGGGGTCCCCCCAAATTCAATTACCAGGCCCTTCAGGTCTGGTGTGGATTTTAAGGGGAACTCCACGCCAAATTTTAAAAAAATGGCCTGGAGTTCCCCCAAAAATCCACACCAGACCCCTTATCTGAGCAAGTAACCTGGCCGGCTGCAGAAAAGATGGGGGGACAGAGCGCCAGGCTGTCTCCGGCCGTGAAGACAGGCGGCCAGCGATGCTGCGCTCTGGATCCCGGACGATCTTCTCATCGCTGGACCAGAGGAGATTTACCCATCACTGGATACCGACAACGTTGGAGCGGGGAGCCGGGACCAAGTGCATTACCACCGCTGGATTTTTTTTTTACAACTATTTACACTTCGTGAAATGGTAGGGGTACAATGTACCCTATTACTAATTCATAGAGGGGCAGGATCTGGGGGCTCCCCTTTGTCAAATAGGTCTTCAGATTCTGATAAGCCCCCCCGCCCACAGACCCCCACAACCACCGGCCAGGTTTGTGGGGGATGAGGCCCTTGTCCCCATCAACTTGGGGACATCCTCCCCATGTTGAGGGCATGTGGCCTTGTACGGTTCAGGAGAGGGGGCGCTCTCTGTCCCCTCTCTTTGCTGCGGCAGGCCAGGTTGCGTGCTCAGGTAAGGGGGTCTGGTGTGGATTTTTGGGGGGACTCCATGCTTTTTTTTTATTTGGGGTGGAGTTCCCCTTAAAATCCACACCAGACCTGAAGGGCCTGGTAATTGACTTTGGGGGGACCCCACACTTTTTTATTTATTTTATGAATGAATTCTCTCTGAATTGCCCGGAGCCGACAATGCATTATAGCCGCGAGTCCGGTTTTAAATGACTTTTTTTCCTTTCAGAAATGACACTTTGTGCAGAGACAGTTCTAAGTATGGGAAACATGCGCTATTTCACATGCTTACTTTACACCCCCTCCCCTAGGTAAGGAATATTTCACTTTTATGGTTTCAGTTTAAGCATTATTAAATTCACTGCTCCCGAAAAAACTGCAGTTTTTTTAAAACTTTTTTTTTTTTTTTTTTTTGCATTGATACATGTCCCCTGGGGCACATTTTTTTAGGACAATAACTTGCATATTAGCCTTTTAAAATTAGCACTTTAGATTTCTCCCATAAACTTAAACAGGGTGTTCCACGGCTTTTCGAATTTGCCGCGAACACCCCAAATTGCCTATTCGGCAAACAATGTTCGAGTCTAACATGAGTTCAACTCAAACTCGAAGCTCATACCTAGTCCACATAGCCAGTACCACTGGCTGTGTGGAGTTTAATCAGTTTGGTGTGTGTGCATCTGGCTTTTTACCTTCCTATGTGAATGGAGGAGAGCATAGTTTATTATTTTGAAGTAATTGGCTGGAATGGTAATTGGGAGTGTCCTAAAGAGGTAGAGGATTTGGGGGAGATTAAGCATTTTAAAAGCTGCTAGGCGTCCCATCCATGACGGCTTATGATGTCAGTCTGTGTAGATCTTCTTGAAGTTTGTCACAAATTGGCCAGTACTTGTGATGGAATAACCATTTTAGTGGTTTTAGTTGGCTGAATTCCAAGGTATGTTATACTTTTTTTTTTTTTTTTTTTTTTTTTTTTTCTGACCAGGTATATGGGAATTGTAAGAGCTTGCTAGTTGGGGCATCTACACCTAAATTCAAGATGTAGGATTTATTGTCGAGTTTGTAATGGGATATTTTGCTAAACCAGGCTAGTGTCTTCTGAACTGCCAAAAGGGAGGTATAGGGCCGGTGAGCATGAGTATTACGACGTCGGCAAATAAACCAATTTTGTGATCTTGACCTGCCATGGGAATGCCTTTTATTCGTTCATTAGTGCGGATATGCTGCGCTAGCGGTTCCTTTATGAGGTTGAAGATTAGGGGGGAGAGCATCCCTACCTGGTCCCAATGGGAATGGTAAGGAGTCTGTACACATGGGCAGAAGGGGTGGAATAGAAAGCCATGGTGGTGTTTATTTTGGGAGGGTTACTACTATTGCATTTAACATTTCCACGGGGAATGAGGAAGTTGCTGCAGAGTTATAAACTTTACATAGAGTGGGGGCTAAGTTGTTAAAAGTTTTTGTAATATTCCTCGGTGAACCCATCTGGACCAGGGCATTTGGTGCTTGGCAGTTTGTCAATTGTACAATTTTAAGGATAGTGAAAGGGATATTAAGGGAAGATAGTTGAAGATAGTTGTATCGGCGCCTCTTGGGTGGCCCCGTCCATTAGTTATTTAAGAATTTTTCATGCATTTTAGCCCAACATTGCAGGCGGCCACTTCGAGTCAGTGTTCTTACAATGTTGGGTTAACATGCATGAATCAAAGGCACTAAAGTTGTATATAAACCCCTGCACTTTATACTACAAAGGGAATACAAATCACCTGAGGATCTAGAATAAAAATTAAACATACACTGACCTACCTGATCCCTACACTGACCATCAAACGCTGTCACTGTGCCATCAAAAGCTCCCACTGTGCCCCTCTGCCCGCTGTCTGATAGAGTGGGTTACTGGCGAGGAGGCGGCGCTTTTATGAACACACTGCCTCTAGTTAAACAAGACA